>NW_001865039.1:2389833-2401582 GCF_000002865.3 Monosiga brevicollis MX1 | reverse complement strand
GGGGGGGGATAGCGCGAGCAGGGCGCACGATCGATAGCACGGCACTCAGAATGAGGTGGTCACTGACCTTGGCGCGGCTGTCACGCAAGACTTGGAAGGGAACGCGGGCGCGGCACTTCTCGTCACCCGAGGGAGCCCACACCTGAAAGCCGTTGGCGGAGGACAGGAGCTCGCTATTTGAAGCAGTGCGGGTTTCGAGTCAAAATATCATCACCGTCGTTTGCAAGCACAGTACGAGGGCACCAGAAGGACGAGACTTCACTGCCACAAGCAGAAATACACCAAAGCAGGGTGGTGCATGGCTCAGCGTCGGCAACTCACTGCATGATAGTGGCCAGCTCGTGGATTTGGGCATCAGTGACACCGCGCTGCGTCAACCAAGGGGTAGCCACACGCAAACCGCTAGAGTCGGAAGCATTCTCATCGCCAGGCAGAGTGTTCTATACAACGACGTGGGCCAGGTGAGATTTGTTCCTGCCTTCTATTCAAAAAAAAAAAAAAAGCTCGTAAGCGTGGACATTCATTCCATGTGGGTACACACCTTGTTGACAATAATGCCAACATTCTCGAGCAGACGGGACGCCGTCTCACCGTCCAGAGGACAACCATCGGCCACCTATTCAAAGTCCAAAAGAGGATGTGAGTCGAGCTGGAAGGACCAGACACACACACACACACACGGTGATGGGTATGCAGTTTTCATTTGAGAGTTTTGGGGTCTGCAAATACGTACGCGGTACTTCTTGAGGTCGATCAGCACCATGTGGTTTTCGGTACCGCCGTACTCGAGCGAGAAGCCTTGCGACACCAATGCATCGGCAAAGACCTTGGAGTTGTGCACAACCAGACGTTGAAGCTCCTTGTAGTCGTCGTAGTGATGGTCAATGAGCTCAAACATGCGGGCAATGCCGGCAATGCTGTTCATGTGGGGGCCACCCTGCATGCCGGGGAAGACGGCATTATCGATGCGGCGGGCCATATCTTTGTCCTTCGTCACGATGACGGCACCTCGGGGGCCCATGAGGGTCTTGTGGGTGGTGAACATGACTGTGTCAGCATAGGGCAAAGGGTTCTGGAGCTGACCGCCAATGATGAGGCCAGCCAGATGGCAAACATCAGCATGGAGCAAGGCTCCAACGTCATCGGCAATCTCGCGGAGTCGAGCCCAGTCCCAGTCAAAAGGGTAGGCTGAGGCACCACCCACAATCATGGCAGGGCGCTTCTCCTGGGCCAAGCGAGCAATGGCATCGTAGTCAAGCTTGCGTGAGTTGGGGTCGATCTGGTACTGGGTGGTAGCATAGAGCTTGCCAGACACGTTGAAGGGGGAGCCATGGGAGAGGTGACCACCGTGCGAGAGGTGAAGCGTGAGAAGGCGGTCTCCTGGGCGGAGCAGACCAGCGTAGATGGCGAGGTTGGCAGGGGAGCCAGAAAGGGCCTGGACGTTGGCATGGATACGATCGGCCGAGATGCCGCCCTCCAGGCGGGCAAAGGTGTTGGCCACATAGTGTTTGGCGAGGAGCTCGACGCGGTCGCTCTCATTGCAACCGCGGTAGAAGCGGCCATCGCTAAGGCGGCGATGCCAGGCATGAAAGTATTCACGGTCCGTGGCCAGGTCGGGGGATACGCGGCTGAGACGCAAATCGGGCTGTCCTTCAGCGTAGATGTTGCCAAAAGGAGATGCCAAGACCTTCTCGCACTCGGGGTAGCAAATCGACTCGGATGGGATGAGGACCAGCTCGTCACGTTGACGACGAGTTTCGTCGCGCACGGCCTGTTCCACAAGCGACGTCACTGCTGGGCTCGTCTTTTGGTAGGCAAAAAAGGTACGCGCTTGTTGGCGTCCAACCAGCAGGGCTGCTGGAGCCCGCGGGGCCATGCGCAGGGCGCTCGACATGGCGGCGGTGGCTCTAGCAGTGCGTCAAGAGGTCGTGAGCCAGAGTCAAGCGGCGTTGGGTGTTGGTGATGGCGAGCATGTGCTGTATGTGTGTGAATGGAAACCAGGATTGGCAGGTCGATAGATGGATTGAAGGCTGCTAGTCATGAATGATCGGGACTCGGTCGGTGCAGAGGCGGCGGCGATCGCGGGTGCTGCGCGCCCACGTCAACTGACCTGTCAAGGCGCAATCACGCTTCTCGACTCGACCAGCTGTGTGAGGGAGGCACACAGTTCCTGCGACAATGATATAACCCGTGTTCCACGCACCAGAAGCGAGTGAGTGAATGCTTCTTCTTCAAGGCCAACCGCCGCGTTTTGCAGTGATCCGCATCACCCATTGCCGTCTCAGCACATCCAGTGAGCGTGTTCCTTTTTTTTTTTTTTTTTTTTTTGGGCGGGCGGCGTGGTCGCAATCAGAGAACGTACCGCTGTCGCAAAATACAGCAACGTTAATTTCAAGCCCCCACAAGAGATAAAACAGAGATCGAGACGTCAAGTTTAAGCAGGACCAAAAGACAAAAGGCCAAGACCGTCTGACATCGCTGGTTCGAGGATTGTGCAATACAATCAAGATTGCACCAATTCAAAAGACCACAACGTGGTGTGTGTGTGTGTGTGTGTGCAGATGAGCCAGCTGCACTCTCGGAAACCAAATAATAAGAGAAGTCTCAGCGCGCAAAATGTGGTACTCATATTCGAACCTCACGTGCCCGTGTGGAGCACACACGATGGAAAGAAGAAAAACTGAGACGAGCGATACTTTTGTCTGCCTCTTGAGAGGCCAACGGTCAATTGATAGTCGACGAGAGGGTCAGGAAGGCGACAAAATACTCATCATCGAGATGTGCGGGAATCAGAGGTCACAGACCACGGAAAGCAAGAACGAACAGACATAGTATGGCGAAAACCCAGTTTTCCGATACAACAACATACAAAGTAGAAAGCCTCCTTGGGAGGCACATAATCGCCTGTGTGCAGAGACCACAACATTCAGCCAGCTTGCACAACAGCAACAACCATGATCGCTTTCTTCCCAAGTATTTAGCATTGGCTGAAGAATATGAGGGGAAAGGAACAGAGAAAGAAGGAGAAGCGCATGGCGACGGGCAGTCAAGTAAGAGAGGCGGGGACAAGAACAAAACAAAACTAAACAAAACAAATAAAATCACCGTCATAATAGTATGGCCATGCACGGCCAAGAAGCCGTATGTGGCGGTCGACTCTTGCATACACCAAGGGACCAGATGCGTCTCAATAGTGATTGTGTCGAGACCAGGGGATTGAATATACCTAATCCAGTTCGAAGATGGTCAAGCTGAACTAGCTTCGAATCTGGCGACGAAGCATGTCGGCCTCGCCGCGAAGAACCTGGCAAATCTTTTCCAGGTCGGCATTGGCCGAACGCAGGGCTTCAACTTGAGCAGACATGGAGTCCAGTTCCAAACGCTCGTCCGCACGGCGCTTGCGCATGTACACGCGCCGCCGGTCACGACGGCGCTGTTGTTGTGCTGAGCGTTTCTCCATGCGAGCCGGGTCCTCTGACTCTGAGCTGTCTCTCTCGCGCTCACGAGCAGCGGGTTGAGCAGCGGGTTGAGCTGCGAGGGCCCAGCCAGAGGGTCGGTTTGGTGGCGAACCTAGGCGTCGAGCTACATCCTCATCCGAATTCATGGGTGACATAACGGCTGAGCTATGGGAAATCGGAGACAGCATGGGTGATGCCGACGAGTGCGTCGCAGGTGACAGCTTGGTCGAGCTGGCTCCACCTGCGGCCAAAGTTCGCGTTTCGAAAAACGGCATGAGCGTCCGCGGCTCAAACAAGGCAAACGAAGCGCCAAAACACCATTTTCTGAAAGATACGAAAAGAGGGAATCACACGGCAAGCGGTCATACCGTGCCGAAGCTGGAGAATCATGCCTGAGATCCAGGCCGCCGCTTTCGGGTTGCCGCTGTCTTCTGCCAAGTCGCGTGGTGTCCTGTCCTCCAAGTTGGCGCTGGTAAGCATCTCCGAAACATCAATGGTGTAGCCCTTGACTGAATCTCGTGCCTCAGGGGTTTGCAAAAAGTGTATCAGGTCTGTGATGATCTGGTAAAGGGTTGAGCAAGGCAAAGAGAAAAAAAAAAAAAAAAAAACAATGAGGCAGCGTGAAGTGCGAGGTGACGCATTGACGCTTTTGCTCGATGCTGGACTGTAACAGCCTCGGCTAAAATATCCACAGCTCAACGCGGCTCTCACCTCCAAGTCGCCATGTTTGGCGGCAAAGTGGAATATATTGTCCCGGTTCTTGGTTGTGAGCAAAGTGTTGAGACCCGGTACTCGGCACAAGAGGCGAACACATTCGTTGCAGCCCATGGCCAGGGCCCAATGCAGCAGCGACCAGCCCTTGGCATCCTGGGTGTTGATGCTCGTAGGGTCCGTCTTAAGAAGATGACTTAATACCTGGTGTTGATCTTGGACTACCGCGTGCATGGCCGCCGTCATGCCACGACTGTCTCCCAGACTAGGGGTGCACTTGAGCTGACAGAAGAGGCGAACCACGTCCAAGCGGCCATGTCGGCAAGCGTGTATCAATGGTGTATTCATCTATCAGCAAGAACGTCGGCAGAATGAGCGCGGCAAGGGCAGGCGAATGTCAACTAAAATGTAGCAGGGCTTTGAAGATACCTCGGCGTCCATGGCGTCGATATTGGCACCTGCGGCTACCAGCATTTCTATAATGCGCCGATCAGCGTTCACAAGCACGGCCAGATGCAGAGGTGACTGCTGATCCTTGTTGGGAATGTTTGGATCGGCTCCCAGGGAGAGCAGTTGGTGCATGAGCTCGCCGTTGCGAGCCTGGACAGCCCAGGCTAAAGCCGTCCAACCAGCACCATCGCGTTGATCAAGTTGCAGTCGTTGTGCTGTGGGTGATTACAAGCAAGACAGAAGTTAGGCCAGAAAGTGAGAGGCATTCAACGAAAAGAGATGCCCGAGGGTAATAAGCTACGATCACGATGATAGCGGTGACGCCAGCAATGACGACAACTCAAACAACTCAAACAACCCCAACAACTCGAACAACTCAAACAACACCAACTACTACAAGGATTTTGGTACCGCGCAAGCCCACCTGGTGTGAGGATTGTAGCTGGCATGCCATGAGGCGCCATCGCCGCTTCGCTGGTGTAGCTGTCCAAACTGGTGGTGTGAGTGGCGGCTGAGTATGGATATTGGAGGGAGGAGATGGAGGAACGGGTTCCTTGGTCCCAAGAAGAGGAGAGGTTGGCCATGGGGATGTCAGGGACCAAGTCGACGCTTTGTTGGGAAGCACCAAAGAGGGCCTGCAAGCTCGTGGGATCATGTTGAATGACCGCCATGTGCAAGGGGGTAAGACCACCTTCGGACAAGTGCGGGTTACTTTTGGAGCTCGTGGAGCTATGACTCTTGACGGCCCAGCCAACGCCGAAGAGAAGAACAACGGCAGCAGCCACCACGACGATGGTGAGAAGCCAGCTGGCAAGCGAATCAGCAGTGGGGACATCGTTGCCTGGGTCGGAAGTGTTGGGCCCTTGCGTGGTGGGATTGGCAGAGGAAGGCAGAGTTTCCATGGACCCCGCGGGGATGGTCAAAGTATCGCCAAGGACGACGCTGATTTCACCTGAGGCATCGATGTAAGCTTGGAAGAGGTCACGAATTGTTTGGTTGTCAAAGTTGGTCACCAGGCGGGGGTAGGAAACGCCAGTCGTGGCCGTGATGGGCACAATATCAAACGACTGAATCATCAGCCAAGAAAAAGAGACATTGAGGCTGGTTCCAATCTGAAATAAGGTCCGATCGGCCACGACTTGCTTGAGGATGCTCAGCTCAATGCCGGTGCCAATGAATCGATCCCAGGTGATGTTGTACCAACATGAAAAGCTCGGAGGAGCTGTCGTTGTCGTTGTCGTTGTTGTCGTTGTCGTTGTTGTCGTTGTCGTTGTGGTGGTGGTGGTGGTGGTGGTGGTGGGAGGGTCCACAACAGGGGAGGTATCACTGGTGCTGGTCGTGGAGGGAAGTGCCGTTGTTGCTGCCGTTGTTGTTGTTGCTGCTGTTGTTGTTGTTGTCGTCGTCGTCGTCGTCGTCGTCGTCGTCGTTGTTGTGGGATCACCGGGAAATAGAATATCCAAAGGGACACTCAAGTCAATGCTGATTGAGAGAAAGCGACGGTCGCGCACAGGCACGGCGCGGGTGACAGTAGCAAGTAGGAAGAGGCCACACAAGACAAGGACAAGCTTGTCTCCCATCCGTGCCATTGTGACGGTTCGAAGGAAAATCCAAGAGTACCACAGCTGTGAGACTATTGTTTGCTGTACTGAATCGGAGAGAGAAGCACGGGGAGGCTAGCCTCCTCTTCGTCTCGGTTGGCGACACATCAATGTTGCTGAGAGCATGCGGAAATCGCAGCGCCCAAAACCGGGCCAAGGTTTGAATAAGACGGTGCTCAGGTAGGCTGTGCTCAATATCAATAAGTCTGTGGCGCTCAAGAGCAGAGAAAAAGGCCCTCACGCGGGCAGGCGGTACCCTAAAAAATTATCCGGGGAAGCACGCGCTTTGAGCGAGTTGAAATGGCGCGGAACACACCCAAGCCATGGCCAGGACGGATAGAGGACGGCAAGCGGCACGCCACACATTTCTCTCTTACCTCTTGCGCCGAGAGGCAAAGAATGACGACAAAATTGGTGGGAAAAGGGCGGTGCCAGTTGTGCCGGTGCCGAGCATGGATCAAAAACGAGAGCCCAATTGGCGTGACACAAAGCCGCTTGCGTCTCGTCTCTCGCTCTCGCACCCGATGGAATGCTGCAAAAGCTGTTACGCGCGTTGTAAAAAGAGGCAAACGCCTCTTCGAGCTATTCCGACACCAGATCGTTTGGCGACTTGAGCAGAACGCCAGAAGTGAGAGACAAAGAGAGAGAGAAGGGAGAGGTTGGGTTGATGGGGGTGCTTTGAGAGAGAGAGAGAGAGAGAGAGAGAGAGAGAGAGAAAGAGCTTCAGAGGGAGAGCTTCAGAGATGGTATCATGTGTCGTGGGTGGCAATGGTACGTGTTGTCAGAGGAGCAGGAGTGTGGGACGAGTCAAGCAGGAGCAGTGGGACGCTGACAACAGCACACTACGCACGCGCGAGTGCATACAACTCCTATAAAACTTCCCTAGAAACCTCCCATTAGGGACTTGCCTTGAGAAGCAAGCTTATGTAAAGCGTGGTGAAACGCCGCAGAATACAATTAGTAAAATACTTTCACGTCGACAGTAGAGATATTACCATCACTGGTTTCGCATTTGATCTTGGCAACCAGATCAACAAAAAGCGCCAGCACCCAACACGACGCGTCGAGCCAGGAAGAACGGCAGGACGCCTCGCTCCAAACGCACCTGCGCGGGCTGACCTGTTTGGTGCAAAGCAAACCGCAAAGTGACTGGTTAATTGTTCGAGAGGGAACACCAACCAAAAGGGGACATCGGTCCTGATCACCGTGGTGCGAGGCCGCCATTTGGCCCAAAGCGGTGATTCTGGTCGTGATCCAGCGCTGTTGCTGCAGATACGTTGTGTTCGGGCAGGGCCTTGGACATGATGGCACAGCCCATGCCACCACCGCGGCGTCCTGCCTCAGCCGCGGCCTTGCAGAAACGCCATTCCCTCAAACTTGTGGCCCGCAAGATTGTGCGCCGCAACAAACTTGAAAAGCAACAACGCGAGATTCAACATCAATTGGAGACTCTCCAAAACGCAAGTCTCAACGCACGCCTGTTTGCTCTGCTCGATCGGCATCGCTTCTTGTGTGTCCTTCTTGTTTTGTTGTGAGGCGTTGTCCTTTGGGCCTGCTCCTCGCTATTCTTGCGCCCGTGTGCGCCGCTGACGTTTGATGTTGTGATCGCAGGTGCCAATCGACCTGCTGGCGACCTCGTGGCTTTCCGAGTCTGGCATTGTGGACCTGCGCACCCGCGTGTACCTGGTGGAGAAATGTCTTGGCCCCGTGGTCATGGGTCTGGAAGCTGTTCTTAGTGATCTCGAAAAGCGCGGCATCGACCCCGCCTCTGAGTCGCTCGTCGGTCGCTTCAACCCAGTGGACTTTTTGGCCGCCTTCCTCATGCGCAACAACCCACGCTATAGCAACCTCAACGATAGCTCCCCCTATGCCAAATCCATGCAGGTCGTCATGGAACACCTCAAAGACCGCCTTCACGCCGCCACCGGTGACTCGCGCTCTCGCGTACAGGCCGATGTTCAACGACGCCGTGAGCGCATGGATGCTGAGATTCGAGCCCAGCGCCTGGCGATTGAAGCCCAGCTTGAGCCCCTGCTATCCAAATTCCCATCACAGGGTCTTCCTGCCCCGTTTGTTACCGAGTGCATCAGCCGCTATCCCCACATCTCTGCAATGGTTGCTTTTGATGCCGATCGGCAGAAGATGCCCGATCACATCGACGCCCCGACCTTGGTTGCCATTCTGACGCCTCTCCTTCATGGCGTCTCTTCAGAGGACGTCAAGGCCTTTAGCACGTACTTTCTTGAGCAGCACGTCGCCGCACAGCAGGCTCAAAAAGCCGCCGAAGAGGCAAAAGCTGCAGCCGAAGCTGAAGCAGCAGCCCAAGCAGCCGCCGATCTGGCTCAACAGGAAGCCTCGGCCCTGGTGGTAGTAACAGAAAGCAGTGACTTTGAGGCCGAAGCTCCGGCTGCTTCACCTGGCTCATCGCACGCAGCGAAAACAGATGCTTCCCTGGACTCGCCTTTGAGAGCAAGTGCCCATGCCTATGCCACTTTGTCGCAACAATTTCCATCTACCATTGGCATGTTTGCCGACGTACTGGCACCCCAGGTCGAAGCGAGTCGGCCGCCAACTGCCAGCTCCGCAGAATCCTTGTCAGATGCACCCGGTGTCCTAGCCGAGGCTGCCGTCACATCTTCAGCCTACGCCACACTAAGCACGGCGTATCCATCGTTCATCTCTTCCTTTGCCCATTATGCCTGAGCGCCCGAGAGAAAATCTTCACTCCGGCCGGGCCTTGCTGGAGGATTCCTTCTCTGCTGTGCCACTTTTTGTGTTGGCATAGCTCTAGTATTTTCTCTGCCCACTTTGCTTTCTATGATTGATCTCCCAAAACCTTCATCACAGCCCGCTTGAGTTTCTTTGGTGGATTCACGCCACGTTTGCAGTCACCAGATCTAGCGCCAAAACAAATGAAGGGCCTGCCCACCAGTTGTGCATATCACACGACAAGAAAAAAGCAACACAAAACGCGACGCGCATATTGAACAACATCAACTTCTTACAAGCAAGAGGGACAAAGGTTGTGAATGCAAGCCCAGGCACAGGAGTCGTTCATGAGCTGACAACCATGCCATTGCAATCAAACAAAACAAGCTCGCTCCATTCGCCCCCGGCTTCAACAGCGGGAACTTTGTCTAAACTTTTCTGCGGCAAATAATTACAAGCATCCTGCCACCCGCAGGATCACTTCAGGCCTTGAACACGGCCACATCACACCCACTGATCCTTGGGACGTTGCCACATCAGGTACACAAGTAGAACACAAAGATAGGCACTTGGAAGGTAACTTGCTTAGTGTTTTTTGAAGAATGGAAAGCGGCGACGCTTGCGCTTGCCCTGCTCACCACCTGTCTGGCTGGGTGTGGGTTGGTTTGACGAAACCAAGGGCTGGCCATAGACGCTGGTCATTGAGACTTGTGACAAATCCGCGTCGAGGCGTGAGTGGTGCCCTTGGGCGAGCATGGGGTCCAGAAAGTAGCTATCTGAAGCTTGCATGTGCCCCATGCCACCTTGTAGAAAGCTGGCACTTTGCTCATGCATGGAGGCGCTCGCGCTCTGTGGTGCTTGCAGCATGGAGAGCGATGCGTTCTGGCGCTGCACTTCTCGGTGCTCGGCTTTGAGACGCTCGTACTTGGCCAGCAACTGAGCATGCTTGGTCTCCATCACCTTTTTCTCGTTGATAGACGTGGTCAAGTCTGCATCCAGACGTTGAATCAACTCGGTGCAATTGGCCAATTCCTGCTCGCGGTCCTCCAGCTCCGCTCGACGCTGTATTGAACCAAACCAGGCGCCAGATCAGCCAACATCAAACACAGACGCAAAAGCTGACACCATGGCTGCAGACACGGACAAGAACGTCGCAAACATGGAGCAAGAGGGGGAGTCGGCTTTAACCAAAAAAAAAAAAAAAAAAAAAAAAAAAAAAAAAAAATAATAATAATAATAATAATAATGACAGCCAAACAACTTAGCTTGGAAGACTTTCAGATCAGAGCTCACCTTGCGCAGAGTCTCGGTAATTTCAAACTTGAAACTGGACACCTTGGCCATGACATCGCCAAAGTGCGCCTCGCGGGCTGTCCATTCCATTTGCATTGCTGCATATGGGCCACATCCAGCAGAACACATACCATCGTGTTAGCATTCAGCTTATCTGTAAAGATGCGTGCCCCATGGAGCACGAAGGGCAAACCACAACGGTAAATTGTCATATCCTCACCTTCCATCTTATTCTCAAGACTCTCTTTGTCGTGAAGGAGCTGCTCATTATCGCTGGTCAGGCTCATCAAGATTTGCTGTTGATGTTGTTTATACTCGTCAAACGTTCGCTGCAGCTCCTGCAGCTGTGCATCGCTCACGTTGGGCTCACACAAGGAGATGGAGTGCTCCAAGGTGGTTTCCATGGCCATGCTCTGCAGCTGCGTGCGCAAGCGACGATTTTCTGCTCGGAGGGCGTCTTGGCGGGCATCCACCTTGCTGCGGTGGTGGTGGAGCTGTTCGCGAAGGAGCAGCTTCTCCTTGACCAAGCTCTCAGACTGGGCACGCAAAGCATCGCGTTCCTGAGTCAAATTGCGAAGCTCATCGCGCAGAGTGTTGCGGTCGACCATGTGGCGGGTGCTGACGGCAGCATCATCCACATTGAATTCTGCAATCTCATCGAGGCGCTTGCCGCCCATGCGCGTCAAGGCCAGGTGATCACGCAGTTGCGTATTCAGCAGACGGGTGTGTGCCACGCTCAAGAGGTATTGCTCTTCAGCAGCCTCCGTGGTGGGCGGCACGCTTTCGTCGCTCAGACTTGGGCTGCTCAGACTTGACGTGTAGCTGGAGACGCTACTCTCCGAGTCCACGTCCACAATCGACAAGGTGCCATGACGCGCGGGGCTTGCCTCATCCGTGCCAGTCTTATCGGCATCATCGGTTTGCGAGCCCTGACGCGATTCTAGCACGTGACGGCGGAGATCAGCCCCTTGGCGACTGCGCACGCTACCCGAGCTCTTCTCCGAAGCCGTGCGTGCCTTGTTGCGCTGGCTGGTGGGCGACGCTGTACTGGGCCGCCCAGACTCGAAGCGCTGGCGTAACTGGTGAAAGTCAAAGATGCTCCCAGTCTTGTCGCGGCCACGAGCAGCCGCGACGGCGGCCGAGCGGGACCGGGATAAAGGCGAGCCTTCCGTGGCAAATTTTTCTCGAACGCGTAGAAGAAGGGTGCGGGCTTGTTGTTGATCCCGTTGCACAGAGACGTCTTGATCGGGCTGCTGATGTTGGCGTGCCTGCTGATACGAGCCTGCGGTCATCGGTCCAGCATACGAAGTACCTATGGGTAGACGCGAAAAGAAAAACATGCCGCTGTTAAACGAACGGCCGCACGTCTGCTCCATCTACACACAGTGCTAGCAGGGTGTCGAGGTGTGTCGTGCTTACCGTGGTTGTGGGAGTTGTCGCCTCGCCAGAGGCGAACAGAGGCCGGGGTATCGCGAGGTGGCACCGGGACATCAACCGGGGAATTTGGGGACTGAGGTTCGTGGGTACTCA
>NW_001865039.1:2357314-2389782 GCF_000002865.3 Monosiga brevicollis MX1 | reverse complement strand
GACTTGGCGGCGGTGTTGGCAGGTTCTCTTTGTCGCTGGCCTGCACCGAAGCTGAGCGGTGTGGGCTGTCGTTGGCCTTCGGGGCCAGCGCAGGTGACTGCATTTTGATAACATTGGGGCCATTGGCGACGGGCGTGTTGGGTGCTGTGAACGGGCTGGAGCGTTTGCTTTGGCTGACCACGTCGTCAGCCATATTGTTCTCGGGCACATCGTCCGTCGACGACTCGGCCTCGTCCAACTCCCGCACGTCTTGCTGGAGACTCCCTGGCGTGCTTGATGGCCCAGGCAAGCCGGACAGCTGGGCTGTGGCCTCGTTCTCTTGAAAGGAAGCCTCATGGTCGCTTTCCATGATGATACTAAGGTCTGCCGTAAAGGGGTGAGTGGCGGCTGGCGGCGACGCCACCTTGGGCTGTGCTCCCACGGCACGGGACGGCTCCGGGGTTTGGTTTGCATGCCATGACTTTTGAGAGGGTGCTGGGGATGCTGATTCTTCCGGCTGGGGCATTTCATCCTCTTCGGCCGCAGAGAGGTCGAGGCGGGGTTGCACGAGGCTGCCCGAGGCGCGGCGGAAAAGGTGCTCGCGGCTGGGGGCAGGGGTAAAGACGTTGTCCGCAGTCACGCCAACCGTCTCGTTGTAGCGAAGCTCGTCCGAGTTGGGGGAGCCCAAGCTGGTGGAGGAGGCGCCACTGCTGCGGCGTGGGGGCTTGCGAGGTGGCACGGCACGCTTGGTTGGCTCTGACGTGCTCTTGGGTGGTGCCGGAGCGCTGGCTGGCTTGCGGGCCGAGCGCACGGGGGGCTTGACCGCTGACTTGGGGCGACTGCTTTTGCTGCTCATGCCTCCATTGCGAGCGGCTAAAGGTCGTCGGCCAGTTGTAGCGGGTGTTGTTGTGGTGGAGGCGGGCGCAGCTCGCTCTTTGAGGACCGGGGAGCTGAAGATGCTGGCATCAATGATACCTTGAAGGTTTTGGCCAAAGCCGCCAAGATCTGGCGAGGCCGTGAGATCCATGGTGCGGTGGTTTTCGTCAATGGGGCACAGGTGTGCCTGCTGCAGCGCCTTTTGGTTTGAAGGGGAGGAAAAAAAAAGGGGCAAAGCGCCGACCCTTCTCTGAGGCGCACACAAGCTAAGCCGACCAATTCTCAGCACACTTATGATATTTAAATTTTGGCGGCAAGGGTCGCATATCATGCTCCTATACAAACAGACCCCCAGATGTTTTTATCTGACATTTGAATGTTTTGAGCCACCTCAGTCGCGTGTTGCAAGAAAGAAGAGAGAGAGAGAGAGAGAGAGAGAGAGAGAGAGAGAGAGAGAGAGAGAGAGAGAGAGAGAGAGAGAGAGAGAGAGAGAGAGAGAGACTGTTGTCAGAGAAAGACACACAGGGACGGACACGTGTGTGTGTGTGAGTGCGTGTGCGTGTGTATGTCGTCTCGTTCGCGTGTCTGGCTGTCTTTTTCTATTCACCGGGTCGCGTCTCGAACACCGAGGCCGTCCGTGAGTGAGTGAGTGAGTGTGCATGTGTGCGTGCGTGTGTTGGGGGAGGGAAGAAGGGGTAGAGTGTAGCAGCTGCGTTGTACGGTTCGGGCATAGGGTGGCTGGCCGATGAGCGGTGCAGCTGGGCATGCCGACTCACGTCGTTATGCCGGCTTGATAGGATTGGACCCCTTGTGACCTGTCAGCCAGAGCAAACCGACTGACATGGCAGACGAGGACGCTTTCCCGCGCGGGGGGCAGCGGCTGCTCTCGGCTGCCGAGAAGCGCCAGCTGCGCCATCAAGCTGAAAAAGATGTGCTTTTTAGTGAGAATGTATGACCTGCGCCCTTGTCAACCCCGTTGAGGTTTAGGCTCAACGCTCGGCAATGTGTGCTCACGCCTTCTGGTCCTGGTCGCTTTCACCGGATACCGGCTCCTCCACGCAGACGGATAGTGTTGAGCCTCAATCCAAGCGCGCCAAGGGTCGCTCGGGCAAGCCGAATGGCAAGGGCAGTAAAGCTGGCACACCAAAGGCTTCTCGTTCCCGCAAGACTTCAGAAAGCACAACCAGTGCATCGGGCACGGCCAGTCTGGTCGAGCCGCTCACCGGCAAGGTGCGTACTGAGGGCCTGCAGAAACGAGCCTTCACGGCGCTATGCGGAAAGGGAGTGGACTGGTTTGCTTGGCTCTCCTTTGATCTGATGCGCATGTTGTTGGTTGGGTGGTTGATTGGCATGGGTTGGCATTTGCAGCGCATCGTCGTTGGTCAGCTCTTGATGGGTTGCGTCAAGTCGGTTGCCGACTTTGCCGTGCAGATTAGCCTTCCCCATGGTTTGCAGGGCACGCTGCAACTGAGCGACGTCTCGCCGCACTACGTTGCCTATCTTCGTGGCAAGGCCGCTGACGCCGAAGATGCCGAAGCCGCCAGTGCTTCAGAGGATGAAGAGTCAGAGCAGGAGCAGGAGCAGGAACAGCAGGCCAATCAAAGTAGCCAGGCTTCCGACGAGATTGTTGTCTCCATGTCACGGCTCTTTCATGTCGGGCAACAGCTTGTCTGTGCTGTCAAAGCCAAAGAGGACAAACGCTTGCTGCTTACGACAGACCCACGCCTGATCCATGCCAACTTGGATGTGGATGATATCTTGCAAAAGGTAGGCAATCGCCTGACCCCTTTCTTGCATCGACTTGAACCAGGCGCATCGCTCGCAAACCCCTCAACTACTCTCACTGACACTCATGGATTCGCGCCATTGGTCCCCTCCGTGCGCTCACTGTCAGGGGCGCCTGCTACCGGCTTGCGTGCAAAGCGTTGAAGATCACGGTTATGTCGTGGATCTTGGCATTGACGGGGCTCAAGGCTTCCTGCCTACCAAGGCTGCCAAGTTGCACGTCAAGCAGCTTGGCCGTAATCTTGTCCCCGGTGAACCCCTGTTCTGCGTCACAACTGGCACCACGGCTGGCTCCACTCGCGTCGTCCAAGTCTCAATCAACATTTCCAAGCTGCGCACCGCTGAGCTCTCAACCAATGAGGCAGTCATGTCCACACTTCGTCCTGGTCTCCAAGTGCGCGGCAAGGTGCAACAGGTTCACGCCAAGGGCTTGGTGCTGCAAAGCGGCGGCTTCTCCATTGGCATTCATCATGTGCACTTTGATCAATTGCCAACTGAAAAGAAGACTACGGAACAGCTCTACACGGTGGGCCAGACCCTGACGGCTCGCGTCATTTTCATCGATCTCGCCAACAAGGTCATTTTGGCTTCCTTGCGTCAGCCACATTTGCAAATCGACGACTGCACATTGCCTCTACCCATTGGGACTCGCTTGCCTTCCTGCCACGTGCGCTTTGTGGATCAAGCTTTTGGTGTTTTGGCCGCCGGCCAGCCTGCACCAGGCCATGCTCGTGGCGTACCAGCCGAGGAAGATACCCCTGAAGTGCTGGGGTTTGCCCACATCTCGCGCCTGCTTGAAGAGCATGTGGAGACAGTGCCCAAGTCCTTCCGCCGTGGGACGGCGCACGAGGGACGTGTCGTGGCCCAGCAGCCTTTTGACGGCATCTACTCCTTCTCTTTCGCACCAAAGGATTTGAAGGTCCCTTTTCTCGCAGCTGAGGTTTGTCGTGCACATCCAGGCAGCTTGCGTTGCTGGCTGGCGTTGCTGGACCTGGGTCAGTTCCTTCCTTTCTGATCCCATTGCATGTGATTGTTATTGCTCTGGTACACCGCCTGTCTTCCTTTCCTTAGAGCATTGAAGTTGGCCTTCTCGTGCAGGGTTCGGTACTCTCGCTCATCCCTTCAGGCATGGTGATTGAGTTGGCGTCGGGCATTCAAGGTGTGTCGCTCACTCAAGGATGGCTTTGGAGTGCCGTGCCAATGTTGCTAGTTTCTGTGGCTCATGACACGAAACCCTTTATTAAGCTCGCGTTCCCTCGGAACACCTTGCCGATGTCATGCTCACGCACCCGGAGAAAAAATTCAAAGCTGGCGACAAGGTGTGTCTGTTTGACGTCTTGTCTCACGGCTGAGGCTTGCGCATGTGCATGACTCCTCACAGCCCACTTGCTTTCATTCAGGTCAAGGGTCGTGTGTTGTCCAATGAGAAACTCAAGGGCTCTAAGCATCGTATTAAAGTGACTCTGAAGAAGGTGCGCTCAGCAGAGTTGAAGCCACACGCCTCTATTTATTGAGAGAACTGCATCTGACTGTCGCACATCGCTTCTTGAGAGCTCATATTTCGGTCCCTTTTTTTTTTTTTTTTTTTTTTTTTTTTCCAACAATCCCATCCAGACGCTTGTGCGCTCTGATCTTCCCATTATCAAAAACATGCACGATGCGCAACCGGGCATGCGTACCCATGGTTGCATCAGCAAGGTGATGGACAAGGGCTGCATTGTCAGCTTTTACAATCAAGTACGTTGTACTTCTACAGTCACGCGCCCGTTTGATTCGTCATGATCTCGCCAATATCTTGGCCGAGCTTTGACATGTCCCCACATTGTTTAGGTCCGCGGATTTGTTCCGGCTGGTCAAATGACCGAAGCTCGCACCACCACTCCTTCAGACAATTTCCGGCGTGGACAGGCACGTCGCCTAAGTGCACTGCCGCTTTTTCAGAACAATGCCATTTTAGCGAATCGTGGGTGTAAATTCATGGTCACCACCATCCAACTGTGCATGTGTATAGGTCGTCGAGTGTGGTGTGCTCAATTGCGACCCTCAAGAAAATTCGCTCATCCTGACCTTTCGTGCGGCCAAAACCTCCGTCGCCGACCGCGGTGCTCGCGACGCGCAACTGAAGTGCGTTTATCATTTTTGCTCAGCCATTCTAATGTAGGGTGACACCATGTTTACAGCAACGTCCTCTCACCCCGAAACCAACGTTTCGTTTGTGTAGACGCATTGAAGCGGGCTCACTCGAGGCAGTTGAGGTTGTCGCTGTCGCCGAGGACATGCTGACCGTGAAATTCGTGGAGTCACCCTTGGTACAGACTGAACTTCGTGCTGGCCATCTCACTGACCACCCAAGCCTTGCCACTGCCTTGTGCCGGTATGTAACATCTACCCAGAATAGTGGCATTGCACGCGTTCGTGAAGCATCACACAGGGTTGGTGGCATGGTTGAGTGTCCGGTTACACCTCATGTCTTCGCTTGCTTCGACTCTTTTTTCTGTTTTTTATCAGTACATACAAGAAGGGCGACAAGCTGGAAGCAGTCGTGCTTGAAAAGCGAGGCCGCCGCGTCACCATCTCCTGCAAGCCTCAGCTCAAGGTTTGTTCTTGAATGATTTTTGACACGATGATCGAGCAGAGCTTCCTGTTAGACATGTGGTGCACCGCTGCTGGTCTTGCTCAGTCTATAGCCATTGTGTTGCCATCTCGTTTCCAGGCTCAAACAAAGGTCGAGAGTTTGCCAAAGGAGCTTGATGATTTGAAACTAGGCCAGGTCTTCCCTGCCTACATCCGCTCTGTTCTGGACTATGGCTGCTTTATCGGTACAATTCACGGTCTAGTACGTTCATGGAGAAGACCTCGATTTATATCATGTTGCCGTTGCATTGCAAAGCCCATGCTTTTCACTTTTGCTTTTGCCCGGCTCACTGCATTTTGCGTGGTTGGCTGAATCGGCCTCATATTCATATAGAGTGGATTGGTTCCTCTGCGCCAACTGGCCAAGCGATACGTGGACAATCCCAAGGCCTTTTTCCATCCTGATCAAACAGTTCTTGTCGCTGTCTCTGAGATTAACAAGGAACAGAATCGTGCTGTTTTTTCAATGAAGGAGGATGTCATCGGTGCCGTTGCCGTGGTCCCATACATGCAGGTATTGCTCAAGCTTACGTTAGCCTTTCTGTGCCACGTCCTAAAATTGCTCACGTTGTGTTTCTGGCGGTGTGGTAGTCACTGGCCAAAGACATGGCGCGCTTCGCGGGTATCAAAGACTCGCCTGGTCGCCGTGCCGCCCCCTATCATCATGGCCAGGCCATATCTGTGCTGATTCAGGAGATCAAGCCCTTTGGCGTTGTTGGCACGGTGCGTGCGTCGTGGAAGCATCAAATGGCAACTGCATGTTTGGAACTGCAGGTTTTTTTGAGCCCCCGCCCCGCTTCTTTTCTTGACATCGAAATGCTTTTTAAATAGACCAAAGACGGCGTGCCCATCTTTGTGACCAAAGAGCAGCGTCAAGGCATCGAGTGCGAGGTCGGCGTTGAGTTGCCAGGTCGCGTCTTGGATATTGACTACGAGAAGGGCGTGCTAGATGTCACGCTCAAGCCCGAGCTCGTGTCCGCCAGCTCGGACAATGGCAAGGACTCGAAAACGGGCAAGGGCAAGCGGAGTCATCCTACCAAGCTTCCATTCGCCAAGAAGGAGGAGGTGCAAGGGCGAGTCGAACTGGTCAAGGTGACGCACGCCGTCGTGTCTGGTCCCGAGCGCACTCTGCTTTATTGCCGTAAGTTGCGTTTTCAAGTTGAGAGGGGTTTGAGCACTCAGGTGGAATGGGGCCATGGACTGGCTTGGTTGGCTGACGCGAAAGCTCGCTCATTGAATCCATGTCCTTTTTTAGCGACACAAACGTACAATGACCGCCGCGAGCCGTTCAAGCGCTTTGTCGCTGGCAGCAAGGCCACTGTCACCGTCCTGTCCGTGGGCAACCCTGAATTTGTCGTTGGCCAGGCCACCGTGCAATGGGCCTCTCAGGTTTGTTAACGTGTGCCCCGGACCAGCGGAGCCAACTGGCTCTACTACCTCTTTACTTACATTTCTGCATGCTCATTGTGCGTGACTGCTTCTATGGCTGGAAGCAGGAGAGTGAGCCGACAACGAGCGAGCTGGCAGTAGGCCAAGTTGTCGAGGCAGAAGTGACCAAGGCCGGCCAGACGCAGCTGCAACTGCGTCTGCCCGAGAAGCGATCAGGTCGCGTTTTGGCAACCGAGGTGCTGGATGAGAATGACACTTCGGCCCAGCCCTTTAAAGCCTACCACAAGGGCGATAAGATTCAAGTTCGCATCCTGGGCTTCCGGGATCAAAAGACGCGGCGTTTCATGCCCATTACCCAAAAGTTTCTCAAGCGCCACGTCGCCGAGTGCTCCCTCAAACCATCCGTTCTGGCCGCCAAGGAGGTATGTGTGCACAAGGGCTCTTTTTTTTCCCCATCCTTTCCTCTCCTTGGCTCTCTTTCTCCCAAGCACAAGCACGAGACCTCACTAGCAGCTGTGTCTGTTTGGTGCGTTCACAGTTGCCACCGATGCTCGAGCGTGAAGCCGTGGAGGTTGGTCAGGAGCGGTGGGGCGTCGTGTCGGAAGTGGGCGAGCGCTGCCTTTGGGTTCTGCTCGCGCCAAACGTGCGCGGGCGCATCAACCTTGTCAATGTAAGTTTACCAGACGATACCCACGTGAACATGCGGTTCAGTTCCTTCATCTTGGCAAATCGGCACTTTCTTGATCCACCACCTTGTCACGTAGCTGGGTGCGGCTGCCACTGACCCAAAAGCGCTGAAAAAGCAGTTTGGCATTGGTATGCGGCACAAATTTCGCATCATCATCATGAGCGAGAAGCTCCTCGAACTCGAACTGGCGAGCGAATCAAGTGAGTTGCTCACGTCACGGTGGTGTCGTGGCTGACCAACGGTTCAACTATTTTTGTTGAGGCGCCATTCGTTTGCGTTTCGCGCAAGTGTCGTCAAGGCATGCGGGTTGTGCTCTGGCCTTGCTCAATCTTGCTGGTGTGTAGGCCAAGAAATTCATGTTGGCAGTGTTGTGTCTGCTTCTCTCAAGCGCATTGTCAACCGCTTTGGCATCATGCATTTGGGCCACGGCCGATTTGGTGCCGTTGACATCACGGACGTTGACGACAAGCTTCATGCCGAGCCTTTCAAAACTCTAGACCGCTCCAAGGTCAGAGCCCACGACTCACTTTCAAGTCCACAAGTTTTTGCGCCCTGATGGATCCGCATTCACTCAGTGTGGTTGGCGATTCATGCATCTGATGCTTTGCAGGTGTATCGTGCGGTGGTCATTGGTGGTGAGAACTTGGCAGCCACGGGCAACATGGGCTCAGCTATCGGGGACATTCGGTTGTCTTTGCGCCCCTCGGAGGTGGAGGGCGACGCCGCAACGAAGGCATCCGTGCTGCGCATGGAAGATGTCGACACCGATCAAGTGCACCGCGGCGTGGTGTGCAACGCCACGGACGAAGGCGTTTTTGTCGCTCTTGTACGTGTTTGATACGTCCCCATCCCCACCGAAATGACTTGGCTGCCGCCTGCCTTGCCATCACATGGTTTGCGTTCCCTCACAACTTTTCTTGTGCACAGAGCCGAAATGTAACGGCCCGTGTGCAAATCGCCAATCTCAGCGATCTGTTCGTGCGCGACATCAAAAAGGTATGTACTAAGCCATCTCGCCCCATCTCGTGATTCTCTTTGTGTGGGCTGCAGGGTAGTCTGACCAAATTGTAAACTTGTCAGGCTTTTAAGGTTGGCACGCTGGTCCAGGGCCGAATCATGGCGAAGACGGATGGTCGTCTTGAAATGTCTTTGAAGAAGGTTTGTCAACTCAAATTAGACCCTCTCACCGTGCGACACACCACCAAGGCAGGCACACAAAATGGGCTTCTATGTGACATGTTTTGATCTCGTCGTCGCTGCCTGGTGATAGTCGGATGTCGATCCTTCGGGCACAACTTTGCTTCGAATTGACACGTTGGAACAAGGGCAACACGTGACGGGCGTCATCAAGCGTGTCGAATCCTATGGCGTCTTCATTGTGATTGATGACTCTGCCAACCTCACGGGCATGGCTCACATCTCAGAGTGTGCAGATCAACGTATCGAGGTATGTTGACTTGTGCTTTGTGAGTCCTTTTGTGCGTGTGGGCGCTGAGTGCATCGTGCAACGGATGGGATGATGGCTTGGCGATGCATCGCTTTCACTCAGCACGCATCATCCGTCTGTCCCTCAGGATTTGAACAAGCTATATTCTGCTGGTGATGCGGTCAAGGCTGTGGTTTTGAAGGTGGACGTGGACAAGAAGCGGATATCTCTGGGCATCAAGCCGTCATACTTTGATGATGCCGGCTTGCCCCAGGCCATGGACGAGTCAGCAGATGAGGCATCCGCAGCTGATGGTGACGCGAGCGGCGACGAGAGTGACGCAGATGCTGACGATGTGCTGGACACGGACGCCGTGGCCCTGCAGGAACGGGGCGCTGATGCTTCGTCGGATGAGGAGGACGAGGAGGCTGAGGACGATGACGGCGATAGCGACAGTGACGAGGAGAGTGATGCCGAAGGCGGAGGTGCCTTTGCATCAGCATCGACCGCTCTCCGCGACGCCGGTGATGCTCTTGGCACGAGCACCACTTCAGCCAACCCATTTCAGCTGATGTCTCAGTCTCTCTTGTGGGGCTCAACGACGGGGGGTGCCGGTGCCGGCGTGGAGTCAAGCAGTGAGGATGAGGATGACGAGGATGATGGTACGTCGGCGTGCTTACGGGACAGCCCAACAAAATGTTATTGTGGGATGAAGTTATGGGGGGGCGGGGGCGCGGGGGCGCATTTGGTGAGGGAGAATGTGACTGGGGTCGGAGTATGGGGAGCGCTCGAAATGGATGCTTACCTACATGTTTGCATAATGAGTAGCACCCCGCAACAAGCGGGCGAAGCGGGCCGCCCAATCGCGTGAAGAACAACGCATTCGCGCAGCCGAAGCTGCCAAGTTGAACCAGGCGGAAGCAATGTCGGTGGAGGACCACGAGCGCGCTGTCATGGCGTCGCCGAACAGCAGCTTTACCTGGATCCAGTACATTGCCTTCTTCTTGCAGCTCACCGAGCTGGACAAGGCCCGCGCCGTTGCCCACCGGGCTCTCAAGACAATCGCTCCAGAGCTGGTAAGTAGCTAAGCTTCCAGGTCGCTTTTTCTACAAAGTACTGCATCAATGTTTGCTGATGATATGTGTGTTGCATGCAACACGGACCCTTGGCGTCACAGGAGGATGAGAAAATGAACGTTTGGGTCGCTCGGCTGAACCTGGAAAATAGTTTTGGGTCCCAAGAGGCCTTGGACAAGGTTTTTGCGGATAGTTGCCAACGCATGGATGCGCTGAAGATGCACATGCACCTGCTGGGTATTTACATGCGCAGTGAAAAGCACGACCAGGTCGAAGAAGTTTTCCAGGCAATGTTGAAAAAGTTCAAGTCACACAAATCAGTTTGGCTCAAGTATGCCGAGTATCTTCTCAATCAAAGTATGTAGTGTTTCCTCGTCAGTGCAGGGCGCACTCACAGCGTCACATTTCACTGCAAGCGGTTCGACTCGTTCTAATGTTTGCCTTTTGTGCATACATTGTAGAGCAATTTGCCACGGCCCGGGCGTTGCTGGAGCGTGCCCTCAAGAGCGTGCCCAAGCACGATCACGTCGATTTGATCAGCAAGTTTGGCATTCTGGAGTTTAAGCTTGGTGATGTCGAGCGTGGCCGCACCATCTTTGAGAACGTCGTGACCACGCACCCCAAACGTGTCGACATGTGGAATATTTGGATCGACCAGGAGCTGCGCATCGATGACGAGGATGCCATTCGCGCCCTTTTTGAGCGGGTCGTGACCCTGCGCTTGAGTACCAAGAAAATGAAGCACTTCTTCAAGCGTTTCCTTGAGTTTGAGAAGGAGCAGGATAATGCTGATGGTATCGAGCGCGTTAAGAATCTCGCCCGTGCTTATGTTGAGGAAAAGGCTGCGTAAACAATGTCGTTGAGTGGAGTTGCATTTGCAGTTTCTCGGCGCGGGTGCCTGTCGCACTGGCGTTGTTTTTGCTCGCCACTTTGCCGCCCCCGACCTCCTCCTCGCGTTTTAAAGAGGTATATTGATCGAGTGTGATCATGCTGTGTTGTGTCAGCGTGAAGTGTTTTACAGCTTTGAGGGGCGTCCGCTTGTTGCATGTATGTGTTGAATGTTGATGGGCAGGGCACAGCGTGATCCGTTGACCTTGTCCATGCAATTGATGATGCAATAATCAGTCCACCCCTTCTGGCACAGCATACCTGGAGCTTGGGGATTTGTAAGAGACCACACAGGGAGAGGAAGGTAGTTTTGTGATGCGATTGTAAGAGTATAAATTGTGTTTTGTCCTGCCGGCTGTGTTGACGGTAGGCCTCCCCACGCGGATAGTTCATGCCTGGGTAAAGGGAGCAAGCTCTTCATAGACGACCTTCATAGTGTTGTCTGGGTCTAAATAGGCAATCATAGCGTTGGCATCGCGTATGCTTACTTGGGCGCCCTCCAATTTTCTCACGATGGACCGAAAGGCTTGGCGCGAAACAGCCCCGGTCTGCTCGGTTGAGTCCTTGGCGCGGATCTCGTCAACAAATTGTTGTTGAACCGCCGGATGGGCTTGGAAGTATTTGAGTAGTTTGTTGAGCGCAGTTTCACCGGCAGACTGCCGAGCAGAAGGTGCACTTCGAGCTTCAGGAGCTGTGGTGGATGACGCTGAGCTGCGACGGCTCTCGGTAGCGGGGTAGCGACGTCGATAAACCTTTTGGGCAAACTCGTGGTAGTCAATCAGGCCGGAACCATCCTCGTCCAAAACGCCCATTACGCACGTCACATCCTCGTTGGACATTGGTAGGTGAGCGGTCGTCAAAAACTGTCGCAACTCGTCTGCTGATAGGCGCCCGTCGCCATTGACATCACACTCGCGGAATAAATCTAGAACACGGAGATGATCCTGCTGCATGTGAGCTCGCATGGCTTCGAGCCAGTCGGCGAACACTTGCTCAGCCCTGTCGCGTTCCACGTCTTCCATCACGGCTGCTGGCTTTGGTATTAAATGCGAGGCTTCTGGAGACGCTACGCTCTCGGGCTCAGCAATCACCTCGCTTGCGTAAGCGTCTGTATCTGCGGCCTCGGCTGAAGGAGTTGCAGGTGTCGTGTCAATGGCTGCGGTAGCCTCATCAACATCAGCATCAACTTCAACCGGGGGCTCGAGCTTGCCATTGGGAGAAGTTGCTCCAACTTCAGCTGTCGTATCATCGTCTAGGGAAAACGCGGATTCGTCGAGCACAGATGGTTCGGAATTGCTTGTGGCTCTCTGTGAAGCATTGTCCTCGCTCTCGGCTGGCTCAACTTCCAGGGTGGATGGTTTCAGATCGCCGACTTGTCCAGCTTCACCATCGGGGACAGGTTCTTCCCCCTTTGCTGGCTCAAGGGCAGGAGTTTCGTCATTCACGACCTCGCTTTCCGTAGCGGAATCTTCAGTAGTGGGTTCAAGTTCTGCCTCGGATGCAGGTGCTTTGTCTTCTGCCCCAGCGGCTCGGCGCTCAAGGGCAGGAGTTTCGTCATTCACGACCTCACTTTCCGTAGCGGAATCTTCAGTAGTGGGTTCAAGTTCTGCCTCGGATGCAGGTGCTTTGTCTTCTGCCCCAGCGGCCGTGGGCTCAGAGCCATTTGCCCCTTCGCTAGGGATAGTTGCCGTGCCATTCAGGATGCGGACCATGCCACCGACGGTTTCAGGACCTATTCAACATTGCCCGCGTTAGCCATCGAGCGACCAGCACCTGGCCTGCTCTGCCGACCTTGCCTGTTGTCAGTTGAAATCATCAAGGCCCACTTAAAACGTACAGGCGTCGCAGAGTGGAGAAACAATCGCCTCGATACTCAACAAGGACTGGTGGCGCATAGTAGCCAACTGCCAAGGCGCGGGTAGTGTCCAAAAGATGACACAGTGAGAAAGATTTCGCACAGTTTCAAACTATCTGCTCTGTGCCACTCAATGAATGGAAGCACTCACCGCAGCACGATCCAGAAACAGGGAGGGCATGTAAATGGCATCAAAGCATGCGACCAGAGCTGGCACCAAGGCAGTTCCATAGAGCGACATGATGTTTTTCAGACCAAGCATTTCCTTCTGTGCTCCATGGCATGGGGTGAGAAGAACAGTGTGAGAGTTAACCGGGTCGAGCATCAGTGGGGCTTTGGGCAGACCACAGTGCACACAATCTTATCAATCCTTGCTGATTGGGATTTTTGCGGACCTGAGTGAGACCACTTTTAATGCCTTCATAGAAGCGCGCCAAGCTAGCGGCACCACGTTGGAGAGCAACCGTCAAGCCTTCTGCAAGTTTGATCGCAATGCTGGCCAGAGCAAATCTAACTCGGGCAAGGGTGGAAAGTGAGTACCCAAGAGAGGTTGAATGATGGGTCGCCACCATGAGGCAAAACAAGGGTCAGAACATACTCGCGAAGCTCATTGAAAGCATGGAGGATGGCATTTGCGAGAGAAGCCAAAGCTCCATGACTGGTGAGACGAATGGGAAGTTGGGGCTGTAGCAAATCAGATTCTAGCGACCCACAAACCGACCCATCAATGCCAGCACCCCAGACGCGAGAGCGGGTTGGGTCTGCTACGATGCTTCGTACCGTCAAATGACGCATCAACATTCAATATGCCATGGGCGGCCAAGCGCATGGAAGGTAGGCCAGTCTCAAAAATGTCGATGGCTGCTCGAACTCGAGCCTCAAAGGCGTTGATGGAGTAGCGTTCGCAGACGGGCAAGAGCAGTGCCCGCCCATTCATGCCGCAACGGCGCAGAGCAGCCATGAATTGCTATTTGCAGGGTAGGCAGTGAGTAAAAAAGATCACTGGCCCCACACATCGGAGATGACATTGACCGAAAAACACTGGCTTACCATTGCTTGCCCCATGATGGCGGCGGCACGGGCCTGGACCCGCGGCAGGTGCTGCTCAAGAGTGGCTACGAAAATGGTTACCTAACACGCATGCAATGTGCATTTGCCAGGGGGTTGAGCTGATGAGCTGAGTGCGGCATGGACACCCGGGACAACTGAAACATGAAGGTAACGTACCCGAAACAGCGCCCAATCGTAGAGCAGTTCATGGCGTTGTAGCGGGTCGTGAGTCTTGCTGCTGCTGGCATAGGTCGTCGAGAAGACAGCGCCATATTGAGTTACGATGTTGAAGATGTGTCGGCGAGAGGCGTCCATAACGTCATTCAGGTAGCGTGCTGCATCTGCCGTTGACAAACTAGCCAGGGTCTAGCGTAGGCATGCAGGGGAGAGGAGGGGCTGAGCGATGAGAAGAATAGGAAGATACTCTGCTCGCGGCCAGAGTTGAGCGGCCACACCTTGTCGAGGAAAGCATTACGAGCTTGAAGGAAGAGAACGCGAAGCTCGGGCTCTTGGAATGTTTGTAGAGCCCGCAGGTGGCTGACGGTGTTGATGCAATCTGTGAGTGCAAGGTCGGTTTGCAGTGCCTGCACCAGGCTTGCCTTCATCTGGCCCATTCTGAGCTCTGATTGCTCGGCAATCGTCTAAAGAAAGCGGACAGCAGGCGAGGGCAAATCAAGATGTCGTGAGAAGCGAGTCGCTTGAGTAAAGAGGCCAATTGGTTTGAGGCCGAGCCCGAGGAAGAAAAAGACAAGGCAAGCAAAGTGTCTCATATCAAGGTCGTTTTGAGGAGAAGGTATTGATGCTGACCTTGATCACGGAAACGTTGGAAAGCTTCCGGGCAAGACGTTGAATGTGGGCGCGAAGCTCCAACGCCTTTTCATAGCGGCTAGGCGTGATTGTCAGTTGTCAGTGAGTGCTAGTGGCTTCTGATTCAGAGCCAAAGCGATGCCCCGATTCGATTGCCGTGAGTACCTTGATTTGATGCAGGCATCCAGAAGATGGGGTAGTTCCAGCACCTCCATAATCTACAAAAGGGCACACAAGATACGTGTGCGCGTGTGTGTATGTGCCGATGTTTGGAAACAGCAGCCAGGATGATCTGAGATTGTCAGGTGAGCACAAAGCAACAGCAGTGTGCACAGACCTGCGAATGGTAACGAAGCATCAAGGCAGCCTCGTGGCGTTGGTCATTGATGGCCTTGGCCTGTTGCAAGAGTGCAGTGCAGGCCCCAGACAGGCCAGACAGCTGGTTGGACAGGGACGAAGCATGGTCTTCCACGGCTTTGAACTACGTGCGGGCGTGGGCGTATTTGCAGCGAAATGAGGAGGCGCGAGGCTCGACGAGCGCACGCTGTGAGAGACGCTTGGAGCCAGGATACACACCTCGCGAAAGATGGCTTTGGAATGGTCAGCGGCACTAATAAAGGATTTGTAGTGCGACCAAGCCAGCTCTTCCGTGTCTTGTGAAAGCTTGGTGAGTGAATCGCGCAAGGTCTGCTGTTCGGTGACTGGTGGGGGTGCCCAGAGGACAGGGTGAGGGAGAAGACGGACAACGCTTATTGATGACCCACAAGAGGGGGAGCAAAGACTGACGAATTTGTGAGAGCGATGATGAGGTGAGCCCGTTCAGGATGTCCATGGCATCTGGGTGCTCTGCCCATGGTTCTGTCGACCCCAGCAGGCAGCGTGAGCAAAGGGTCAGCTGGTTCATGAACCTGGCTCATCCGCCACTTTCATCGCAGTGGCTAGGTTGCGACGAGCAGACAGCAAGCCGAGCAGACAGCAAGCGCCATCACCCCGGGGCGGTGGCATTGAGCATCCGTAAATGATCAATGTTCAACGAGACCAGCAACCTACGATGCGCGCAGTCGGGCAGGATCTGTGCCAGCAGAGATGCTGGGCCATCCTGTGCCATCGCAGTGGTTCTTCTGTCCTGGCTTGCCAGCGGAGCTGCAGCACAAGCCAAGCGCCTCACCACACTGGAAACAAGCCTTGTGGCCGACAAATTTTGATCCAAATACCCTGCGGATCCCCGCCCACGGCCCCGTCAACAGACCCCACGCACACACCACGCTGCCCTTTTGCGTGTGTGTGTGTGTGTGTGTGTGTGTGTGTGTGTGTGTGTGTCAAAAACGACTGAGAGCTGCTTGAAAATAGAAGGGTCAAATCATTTTAGAGAGAGAGTGAGTGTGTGTGATAAGCACAGACAAAAGACAAAGAGAGAGAGGAGAGACAGAGAGGAGAGACAGAGAGAGAGAGACAGAGAGGAGAGACAGAGAGGAGAGACAGAGAGAGAGACAGAGAGAGAGTATGAATTGGTTAGAGAGAATTGAACAGAGAGAGACAGAGAGAGACAGAGAGAGACAGAGAGAGACAGAGAGAGACAGAGAGAGAAAAGTACAACTGAGAGACATTCGTTTTTCTCTGTTGACTTGCCATTCAAGCACTGTAACGTCTAAGAGGCTTGTGTGCGTTCTTTTTATGGCTTTTGGCTTTGGGCGGGGCCCGTTCGTGTGCGGAGGGATAGCTATGATCAGAACTGCGGCGCGGCGTTTGGCGGCGGGATATTCGGGTCCACACTGGTCTGGGTTTCGGACGCCGCAGCCCTATAAGCGACCCCACTTCTTCGCTTCCAGCAGTGACAAGGTATGCCGACGACTCCAGGGTCTGCTTTTGCGCTGAGCTATGTGGCCTGTTGCCGTCTTGGTGTGACTGGGACGCGGCCACCTTTCTTGTTCCCTGTGCTCGGTTGATCTTGACCCATTTAGGCACAGGAGGCTTTGCAAGAGCTTTTGGGAACCTATTATAATCACGATCTCCATGAAGCCGACTGTCTTGTCGCCTTGGGTACGACTGTGCCCCGCTGAGCGTGCTGGAGCCGATCGTCTTGCCCTGCTTGTCCAGACTCACCAACCAATCGGGTTGCTACTCGGTATCGATTCACCTCAGGTGGCGATGGGCACATGCTCACGGCCATGCATCTTCTGCTCAATGAGCGGCTGAATATTCCTGTTTACGGCATGAATCGAGGGACTGTCGGCTTTCTCATGAACAACTACAAAGCGGCTGATTTATTTGAACGCCTGCAACAAGCACAGGTGTCCCACATCCATCCTTTACGTATGACTGCTTATGATGTGCATGGCGAACAGTTTCAGGCCGTGGCCATCAACGAGGTCTCTCTCTTTCGTCAAACCCGCCAGGCTGCGCACATTACCGTCATTGTCGACGGTCAGGAGCGCATGAATAGTCTCATTTGCGACGGCGTTTTGCTAGCCACTCCAGCCGGATCCACGGCCTATAACCTCAGGTGCGCCAACACGCGATCACTCACGCAGCACACTACTAAACCATCTTTGGCCCAGCTCGCCCGTGCGCTCAGCCACATGCAACTGCTTAATTCGCTGCCTGTGTTAGTGCACATGGCCCAGTGGTACCACTGGGTTCAGGTCTATTGGCTCTGACACCCATCTCTCCTTTTCGGCCGCGCCGATGGAAGGGTGCATTGCTGCGCTCGGGTTGTGAGGTCGAGTTTATCGCCCGAAACGTGGAGAAACGGCCCGTCAGCGCCACGGCCGATTTTGGAGAATTTCGTCACGTGCAGCGTGTGAAAATATCCGAGGACGTGACCCGGCGCATCACCATTCTCTGCGATCCCGCCCTGTCTTTGGATGAACGCATGCTTCAGGAGCAGTTTGTGTCTTAACGTCACATCTGCCAGGCGCGAGCGAGCAAGCACATTATTGTAAACCTGGTTTCGCCGTGTCATTGTCTCTTGCTTTCCCACACCCGCCCATTCCTTTCTGAATGCCTGATTGCTAGCTAACCTGTTTTTCTTAGGATAGAAGTCCATTGTCCTTTCCCCTCTCGCTTTTACCATGATCTGATTGTATGTGTGGCTGGGTTTTAACTTGAATGTCGATTTTCTTTGTCCTTGACATGTCAATAATTTACAAAGCCCGCCAATTGTCGTCGGCTCACTCCCAAGGACCATCCACTGCTTGCCGTCCATGCAAACCATCCTTCTACCGATGAATTATACCCCGATCGTGTTGGGACTTTACAGTGTAATCAATTTCGAGGCGAATGGAGAAGACCGCAAATGCAGCGTTCCTTGACACGGAAGTTTCTGTAATTCCGAGTGTGTCACTTAAAAGTTTCTGGGCAGTATGACGCAGCGCATTTTCGCCCACCGCATGCATGGTGAGCTAGCAACGAAGCCAGCACAAACTGGACAGAAAATGTCAAAAAGAGGGGTGAGAGGCCAGTAGCAACATTGAGACAAGGGAGGCGACCCAGGGCCGCTTTCCACACAGATAAAAAAGGCCTTTACACGGCCGTGCTATTGGACAAGTCAAAAATAGCAGAGTCAAGCGTAATTTCAGCTACAGGAGGAACATCCGCCGAGTAGCCATGGTGCACGAAGAGGGTCATGCGAGCAAAGTCATCATCAAAAGTGCCGTCCCACTCAAAATTGGCAAAGTCAAGTTCATCGCCATTGCTTGATGCCGAACCATTGCCAGCCGCACTGTCGGACAAAGCTGTGAGCACGTTGACACACGTACGTATAAGAACAAGGGGGAATGGGTGAGGTTGAGTCGGCCAGCCACAGGTGGTGTGCTGGGAGGGTGGACAGCCACCGCGAGGCATGGAGCGCCAAAAGTCAAATCCGAACGACTGCTCACCCTCGTCGACGTCCAAGGGACTGATGGCTGAGACAGCGAGCTTGAGCTCCTCACGCATCTGCACGACTTGGTCATCGTCCAAGACGTCACTGTGCTGGAAAGTTTGTTCCACCGCCGCCTGAGAAATGGGGAAGAATAGAAACAAGTGAGGGCAGGTGATGAGGAAGGGAAGGAAGAGGGCGCTTGTTGACAGAGCAAGACCATTCATGCCTCCGCCAAGTTGTGCGTGACCTACTTCATCATCTGAATTGAGTTCAACGTATTCTTCAGAAGTATCAACAATGACGCTCTTGCGGGCCATGGCAATGTATCGCTTGAGAAGATCGGCATCCGAGTCGTCCTGACGCCGCTTGGTGGGACGGTAGCGCTTGAATTCACTCGCAGTAATGTTGCCAGAGCTGCTGGCACCCGCCGGGTTGGCCACGGCACGGGCATGTGAACGACGACGGATGGGCAGTGCCTTGTCGCTGTTTTTGCGCACAAACTCTCGCGTGGCGCGAAGCTGTGATCAATCCCGTGCAGGTGACCACCGCCAGGCAGATGAGAGACCGACGGTGTGGGAAAAGGCCAAGCAGCGATAAAATGGCTGAGAAGGTTTGGAACGCAACGCAGGGGTGAAATCTCCACTCTGTCGACAAACCTTGGCCAAGCATTCGTTGCAAGCACGCGTGACAGCGTTGGAGGTTTGCTTTGCCTATGCGTGCGTGCGTGCGTGCGCGTGCGTGCGTGTGTGTGTGTTTCAAAACGAAGTCAGTCGGAAAAGCGTCATGCGCGCATCGGTACATCACAACGGCCTTGCAAATGGGCCAGTGAATAACAAGCGGCCCCACCCACCTCCTTGTCACTGGAGCAGCGGAAGCCATGACACTTGTACATGGTTCCCTTGCCCCGAAGCTCGTGCTTGGCCACTACGTACACGTCCTTGTCATCGGCAACCACAAACACAATCTACCAAGCGTCCGAGATGAGATGCATCGATGATGAAAAACTTTGCCCAGATATGTGAAATGGGCAGGACAGGAGAGAGAGCAGTGTGGGAAATGGGCATTCGTGGCACAGAAGCACGCTGAAGGGCTGCATGTGCGTTCGTCGGCTGCCTTTCCAGGCACACGTGACGTGGGTGCAAAGAATGCGGCGCGTGTTCAAAAATGCCTGGACAATGAACATACGCGATGGAGTGGGTGGTCCATGACCACAAGGTCTTGCTTGGTTTCCTCATTGAAAACGTAGACGCGAAGGCCGTCCGGGATGAGCTGCATGTCCAAGGCAGCGAGAGGTCAGTCCTTGTGTGAGGCCCAGCCCATGGGCAAGTTTGCGATTTCGTGAAGCGCGACACAGCGGTGGGCGAGCAGCGCCGAGCCGCAGTCTCAAGTCGCGCCTCGCCCCTCTCAATCCGGCGGGCTGGAGTCGTACCTTGAGTTTGAGAGGGGTAGCAAAGCCACGGGCAAAGAGCGGGTGGATATCACGGGCCTTCTTGGGCTTGTTAAGCAAGGCCGCACAGCGGCGGACCTCATCCAACGTCACGGCCCCACTGTCATCACCCTTGCCCTGCTTCACGTAGATGAAGCCTAAAGAACCAAGGCGCCGCCAAGGCGCGTTCAGCGATGGGCGGGACCCAGTACGAGGCGTTGTTCACAACGGAAAGGCCCGAGTCACCAGGTCAGTCATTCGGACACACCTTTGTAGGTCAGTTGGTACTCAGTCATGGCGCTGTTGTTGACGTCGCAAGACCTCGGGGTCGCTGCAACGACAACGACAACACGAATTCGGCGACACGAATACGTTCACTCCCAACTCCGACTCCAATCGGTCAAATACACGGGCGTCAGTTGAATCTTGAGGCCGCGAGAGCCGCGGTGTGAAGCAAGGAGGCCGCGAGGCAGGGAGAGGCAGGGAGAGGCAGGGAGGGGCAGGAACGGCAGGGTGGGCGATCAAATGAGAGAGAGTACGGAGTAAAGCAGAAGTAGAAGAAGATGAAGTAAAAGACCGGGAAGATGACGCCGTCTTTAATCTTTCTTACAGTAACATGCCAGAGAAGTTGCAGAGAAATTGAAAGTTCAAGTAGAGCCAACCAAAGAGTGAGACACAAAGGCAAGAGAGAGACAAAGGAATTTCCGTGCTACCGAATGGCAGGGCTGAATAACACGTGGTTTGTCAGATGAAACATGTTCCTGCGGACAGGTTGTGGTGGTGTTGGTGTTTTTTTTTGTTCTCTTGGACGCAACGCGGGGAGGTGGGGCGAGCGAGTGTTGTGGGGGGGAGTCAGGAGGGGAAATGGCGGCGGTGTGAGGGGCTGGGGCGGAAAAAGGCGGTTGTCGAGACATGGGACTGCAGCAAGGGCGCCGGGCCTTTGATGCAAAGGCTTGCTGGCTGGATGAACCGCGCTGCGCGACTTGAAACACGCTCGACTTGACCCCTGACCACGTGCTCTTTGTTTGTTCTTGCCAAATTTGCAGCCTCAACGTGTTTCACCGGCGCCATGGCCGACCTCTTTGATGACGAGGGCGACAACGCGGGCTTGACCATCTCCAAGACCTATGCCGAGCGGTATGAGGAGCGCAAGCGGGGTGAGGAGTTGAGTCTGCTCAAGGACAAGTATGGTGAGGATTTTGATGAAGAGAGCAGCTCAGAGGAGGAGGACGACGACGCTGAAGGTGCGGCCTTGCTTGCTTGGAGCGCGCGGTTCAATAGACGTTGTCTCGTATGCAGGCAACACGTCTTCAGCCTCTCAAAGAAGAAGGAAAAGAAAAGACAATCAGGGTGCGGGTGCACTTTGAAACAGCATTTTGGCTTTGCTCATCAAGCATGGCTCTTGGATGCCGACTTCTAAACCAGGCGACACCCCCGGTCTGGAGCGGGATTTCTTGCGCACCTTGTCCATGATCAAGGCCAATGATCCTCGCATTTATGAATCGGAGGTACAGCTCTATCAGACACCGGCAGATGATGAGGAGCCCAGCGACAAACCCCGCCAGCAAAAGCCCATGACCCTGAAGGACCACGAACGTCGCCGCTTGCTGACCAAGGGCGAAAAGGCCTTTGTCAGCGATGACGAAGAGGACGACGAGACCCCCGGCAACAACGACCCTTCATACGTTGAGCGTCAATCACAGCTTAAGCGCGCCTTCGCCGACGCCGCTGAAGGTCTGGGCGAGGAAGGCGCCGACGGCTTTCTCACCGAAAAGCAACTCACACCCGCCGAGCAGGAAGCTCGCGACCGCGGTAAGCCTTGTGCCCGTCTCATAGCGTCCTCACACAGTGAGCAAAGCCGCTTGCCTCTGCACGAGACACCCCATCATGTTTGCCCTGCTTTTCCATCTCTGTTGATAGCCTATGAAGAGTGGCTGGAAAAGGATGCCCCCGTGTTAGAGAAGGAAGTCCAGCAGGACTTGGATCCGCTCAAGCGATTCTGGACAGCTCCTGACCTCTCGGAGGGTGATCGCTTCCTTCGTGATTACATTACAAAACGCATGTGGAAGGGTGGCCTTTCTGCTCCCAACAACCAGGTCGACGACGAAGATGAGGTGGTGGTGGAAGCGGCCGAGGAGTTTGAGCGTGAATACAACTTTCGCTTCGAGGAAGAGGGTGCAAACGAGGTCGGTCTCCTCGTCATGCATGTTTGGGCTGGAATAGAATGCCCTTTGCCTGACCATGGACTCTATCTACCCTGACCCATCATCGTTTGAACTCACCTTCCTGTACCTGGTCATCCGTGCCATCGTCTTAATTCTCTGCTTCGTGTCGGGCTGTCTCCAACACCACAAACAGATCAAGCGCTTTCCGCGCCGCATCGAAACCTCCGTCCGTGAGCAACAGCAAGGGAACAAGCGCAAGCAGCAACGTGATGCCAAAAAGGACCGTGTTGCCCAGGTATGGCCATGGGCTTGTCTTTGCGTTTGCACTCGATGTGTTGTCACTGTCGGGCCCACTATTTGGTCACACCGTGTCCCCTGGCTTGCTGGTGCATCAACAGGCGGCTGACGAGAAGAAATCTGAGATTCAGCGCCTCAAGGAGCTCAAAAGCCAGGAAATTCGCAGCAAAATGGAACAAATCGCAGGTTGGATACCGCAACATTCCCAATTCACTGCCCAGAAGATGCCCGCCGATGTCGTCACCCAACCAGTCTCACTATTCCGTGTGTGTGTGTGTGTGTGTGTGTGTGTGTGTGTGTGTGTGTGTGTGTGTGTGTGTGTGTGTGTGTGTGTGTGCTAGCTTCGGCTGGTGTCGACCCAGCGCTGCTGGCCAATCTGGACGTGGAGGGCGATTTCGATCCGGATCGATTCGAGGAGCAGCTCGGGGTGAGTATCACAAGCCTGCTTCCTTCTTTCTCCCCTTTCTGGCTGGTTGGCATGCTTCCCAAGAGCCCTGTCTTATACGGTCATGGGGGCAATGGTATTTTTGCGCGTACAGACCTTGTTCAATGATGACTACTATGAGACGACTGACGCTGATGGCAAGCCCAAGTTTGACGACATCGACTTGGGTGACTATGGAGATGAGGAAGATGACGACTTTGTCATGGACGCTGAACACGTGCCCAGTCGCAAGGTACGAGCGTCGCATCTCCTTTATACGTACCCCTGGTTCCTTCAAGCCCACAAGACCAGCAGGCTGAGCCCTCAAATAAAAGGCATAGAAATCATGATCATCAAAGCATTTTTTCAGGCCGCGTCCGAATGTGGCACTGACCTTTGGTGTGACTCTTCGTGTGTAGGAGAAGAAAAAGCTGAAAAAGGAGAAGAAGCGTCTGAAAAAGCTGCAGCAGGAGCAAGCCAGCGGAGCTGCTGAAGCCATGGCTGAAGATCAGGATGCCGAAGTGCAGGGAGAAGAACACAGCGCAACTGAGAACAAGGTATGGCATGTGTCCAGCTGCGGTGATGGCACTGTGCGCTACACATGGCTAACCTACACATCTCCTTCATTTTTTGTTTGGTTTTTTCTTTTGGATGCTGTTGCTTTTGCTGTTGTCGTTGTGTCTCTAAACATCCTCAGAGCCTCGGCGAGCTGATGGGCGAGTACAAGGACCTTGAGTTGGACGCGCTTTTGGGTCCGCAGGAGTATCGCTTCAAGTACCGTGAAGTGGTTCCTAACGATTTCGGATTGACCGTGGATGAGGTACGCGTCGCTTTGCCCGTTGCTGCAGATGATGACACAACGCGGGACTGAACAGCTTCTAGGGAAAGGGGCGGTTTTTTTCAATTTTTTTTTCTCTTCTTCTGCTCCTCAAAGCTCACCTCACGGCTTGACATTAACGCCAATTTTTTTTTTTTTTTTTTTTTTTTTTTTTTTTTTTTTTTTTTTTTTTTTTTTTTTTTTTTTTTTACCCACGTTCTAGATTTTGGCCGCTGACGACAAGGAACTGCGGCAGTGGGCGTCGATGAAAAAGGTTGTCAAGTATCGTGACCGAGCAATGGAGTGGAAAGATGTGCGAAAGTTCAAGAAGCGTGGTCAGGACATGTCACGCAAGCTTCAGGTGCTCCCATCGCTGCGCTCGTTGTACCAACAACCTGAGGCGGAAGAAGCGCTATCATCAAGCAACGAGCGCAACCACGGCGAGCAACACGAGCGCAAGAAAAAGGCCCGTCGTCATCACAAGTCCAAGAAAGCCAAGCGAGCTGCCGAGGATAACGCAAGTGAGAATGCCGGGGACGCCCAGGATGAGCAGGCAGACACGCCAGCCCAGAAGCGCTCCAAGGCCGACCCACCCGCAACTGCTGCGGCAGAGGAAGCCCAAAAAGAGCAGAAGGACAAGAAGATTAAGAATGATAAGAAGGATAAGAAGGATAAGAAGGATAAGAAGGGTAAGGATGTTGGTGTGCCAGTGGATCGCGCACGCCAGAAGCTGTACCAGGAGATGCGCAGCAAGCGCAAGAGCAAGAAACCCACTGCGTAAAGTTCGCGCCTGCGTGATCTGAGGACTTGGAGGCACCGTGTGTGTGACATGAATTTTACCAATTAATTCTCACAGCTCCTCTGTACCTTTGGGAAGCCAATAACTCGTTTTTTTGGCACACCACTCCAAACACAAGGCCAGGCCTAACCCGCCCTACACCGCGCCCGCACAAAGCGAGCCCTGCAGCTCGGTCCTGCTCAAGCTGGCGATGAAGGTAAACATTGACGTATCCACATATTATGGCACACAAGTTTACACATAAGAGGGATGGCTGTCCAAATCCCCCTGCAATTTCATGATAATTTCGTCCAGGGCAGCAGCCACCGTAGCCGCATCCGGCCTGCAAGGTTGCAGCGCATCATCGACCCGATTAAATTCGAACGTCAGATACGGAGGGCATGAGGCAAAAACGAGGCAAGTCAAGGAGCAGAGATGCACAACGTGTAGAATGTCTCGCACCGATACGCAGCCTCAGCAATAGTACAAGATTGAATGACATCAAGCAGAGCATCAGGGCAGCTTCCCAGCCAAGAATTGCAACGCCCCACCAAGCCATCCTATTGACAAGATTGACAAGAGTGGCCGTACATTGCTCAGATCAAGCCAGGTGGCATGCACATGCACGACGTTGGAGCTGCACGACGATACTAACGGCTTCAATGGTCATGCGCTCCGCATCAGGTAAGAGGCAGAGATAGGCCGTCAAAAGACCGAGCTGATAAATGTCTTGCTGCTGAACCACCTGAGGGTCAGGTCCACGCTGCAAGATAGCGGCCACAGGCGAGTCCGGGGTAGATGTAGGCATGGCTTTTGCAAGCATTAGCAGGACAGCGCCCTCGCCGGCGCCAAAGCGTGCATCCTTGAAATGTGCCAGGCAGTGCACGATGCCCTCTTCATGCAGCTGTGCCTAATCAAGCAGAATGCGAAAGCGGCCGAAGCGCAGGGCATGACTGACAAATGCCAAAAACACAGCCCAGCAGGGCACCCCACGCCAACTCGAGCATACCAGGGTTTGTGCAATGATGACAGCATGATTGAGGCGCTCGGCGAGCGTATAGCTACGAAGGCGATGCCGTGTGTAGAGAGGGTCGCCCACCGGTTCTGACGCGGTCAGGAGCCGCGCCAGCCCGAAGCCATCTCCTCCGAGCTGCACACATCGCGCAGCCAGCGCCTGCGCTTTCAAATCCCGCCCAACCCCCAGCCCCTTGGCCAGCCCCGCACTCACACCTCGCTCATACTCTACCCCCTCCACCCCGCCACCATGAGCATCACCATCAGCATCAGCACCATCAGCACCATTCACTGCCATTTTCAAGCTTGATGTCAGACGAAATTGGCAGACTATTCTCCCTCTTTCTTGTGGTAGTTTTGCTGTTTCTCTGTGCCTTTTGTTGTTTATGCCTTTCCCTCTCTCTTTCTCTTTCTCCTTCTTTCGCGTATGCTTGAGCAACAGTTACAAGAGGTTTGTTTTTTGGTTTTTTGGGGTTTTTTTGGTTTTTTTTTTTTAAATTCTTATGTGTGACGGACGGGTACCTCGAGCTGGTGTGTCTGCGAGCTACGGGGAGCGCAGACCTGGTCCTTGGTCGTGCTTGAGGCTACGTGTTAGGCCAAGGCATGTCGAGGAGCCTGGGCATGGGTGCTGCCTAAAACCGGACGTATGGCAAGCCAGGATCAAGACAGTGAGGCTGCGGGCGCGTCGGCACCCTCAGACTGGAAGCCATACTTTATCGAGTGGCTCGAGGAGTTGCGATCCGCCGCATCAACCAGAAACAGCACCTTTCAGCGGGTGTACAGCAAAGCCCTCAAGTCCATGCAAGCCCACCCAGGGACTCTTCAAAACGGCAAGGATGCCATGCAACTCAAGGTATGCGTGCCACCTGACAGTCCTGCGACGCGTTGCAGGCACGCCGCTCGCCCACCCCCCACCCCTCTGTTTTCTTTGCCACTCAGCTGTTCCTGACTGTGACAGGGCGTTGGGGCTGGCATTGCGCGCTTACTGGACGAGAAAAAGGCCAGTCTGTGCACCAAACGAGGGTGGCCCCTCCCCGTCGCGAGCCGAAGCAGGTATTGCACCAGCCCCGTCGCACACCCCGTCGCTTTATATCGCCAGCGGATTGCACTTCCCTTCCGTTGTTCATGTACCCCTTGCCCGTTCACCGACTCAAACCTGGCATTGGACGGGCCAATTGCGGCTGATATTGATAGTACATCCCGGCCAGGCTCAACCTCGACCGACACTCAAGGCACAGCCGCCTCCACTGATGCTGCCAGCGGTGCGGACGGTGGTCCACGGCGCAAGCGAGCTACTCGCGCATATGTGCCACGCCGAGGATCGGGTGCTGCAGCCTTGCTCATTGGGTACTTTGGAGCTTTGACACAGGTGCGCGCCTGGCAGCAGCAAGCCCGGCCCCTAGCAGATGTTTCTCTCCCACCTGCCTGCTGAACCTCGCTTACAATGTGCACCCAATGTTCCCAGAGTGGCGGGGAGCTCGAGTATCTGAGCAAACGGGATCTGATTGCTGTTGCCCAGCCTTATTCGGAATCATCTTTTACCTCCTCTGACAAAAGTGCGTTTATTCCCATCGCTTGACTCGCCTGCGCCACGCCCATGCCCGCTTGCGGTGGGGGGCGGGGGGGCTGCCTATCAGCACCATGACGTCCTCCTCTTGCTTGCTCCCGCCCTGCCCTGATACATGTTGTATGTTCTTGTAGTGTCCCACTACACGGCATGGAGCTCAATGGCTGTGCTGCTTGAGAAGGGATTGTTCCTCAAGTATTCCAACCCAGCCAAGTGCGTGATTTTGCTCTTCCCCCTTCTTGGTGTCTCAAGAACAGAGAAGCAAGATCAAGATTCTCACCCTGCTTGTGGTCGCTTGATCAATCAGATTTAAGCTTACCCCAGAAGGCCTGGAGCTGGGTCAGCGTCTGTACCAAGCTAGGGTACGGCAAGGAGTTTGGTAATGTGTTGATGCCGGTCATGGCTGCTACCAAGACCCAACCTCACTGAGCATCGACTCTTGACTTTGTTTTCCAAAGAGTGCTGCACGGACAGTAGATGTGGCATCGCCTCTCGTGACCTTTGCGGGCATGAGCAATAGATCCGCCCCCCACGACGCTCGCAGCCAGAGGCACCCACCGCCACGACCAGCCGAGCACGCACCCACACGCCCAGACAACCATCCAGCGCCCAAGGAGCCCGCCGCGAATGCTGCGCCCCAATCGGCAGAATCCGCTCAGGCTGTGCCCCCATGCCACATCTGTGAGACCGCGCCCGCAAGTATATCGGTACGCCTACATGCTGACCCGCCAGACCCACAGCTTGTCCAGATTTGTGTTGCTGTTGTTGCCCGAAGAGGGTGACCGAAGAGGGTGACCTCCCACCTTGACTCAGCTTGCAGTTGACCATAATCTCACGCGCCCCTCCTGGCCTGGCTCGAATACGCTGCTGCATGGTAGTGCCTTGAATGCACGTGGTCGCTTTGCCGGGAATGTGATCTTTTTGCACACCGTGCAGAGATCAAGCAAACCCATCAGCGCCAGCCACTCTCTATTCCAAGTACGCTGCTTGTATGACAGGCAGAAAACAATGCCTGCATCAAGGATTGATATTCTGGCAGGGGTTGCATGTGGTACTGAACTTGGTTTGTTTGACCTTTATAGTGTCCCCAACTGCCCGAACAGTCTCCCCCGGCCCGATGTCAAGCACGACCTTTGATTCCAGCTTTGACCAATTGCGGGATGCGCCCACTCCCAACAGACAGCGCGCCACGCCCTTTGCAACTTTTCAGCGCTTGCGTGCAGCATCGTGGCAGCTAGCGCCTCGAGAATATGACATTGTGCTTGTGATTGACTCTCGCGAGGACAACGGCCTTGCTTTTGATCGTGGTCTTATGAAGGTTTGTCTCTCCTCACCCGCATGGGCTCATCCATCTTATCGATTTTCATTTACCCTGCAAGAGGCAAGGCCGGGGAATACAAAATCTCAAAACAATTTCAACATGTTGTTGCTTGTTACGCCCGGCATCTTCAAGGAGCGGCTGGACGCCATGGGCGTGCGCAGCGTGGCCAAGCGTCTTCCCCTCGGTGACTTTCTTTGGATAGTGCAAGAACGTATAACTCCAGTACCAGGACGTTTACGTGCACCAATTCCGTACGTCAAAATGCCGACTTGTACTGAGCTTCACCACGACCTCATTCCTTGGTGCTGGCTCGTCATGCGTTTTGGCTTAGCCGAGAACTGGTGTTGGACTACGTGGTGGAGCGGAAACGAATCGACGATTTAGTGGCCTCGATCCGTGATGGCCGCTACCGCGAACAGAAATTTCGATTTGCGCGCTCTGGAATCAATCGACCCATCTACCTGGTGGAGAATGCCGGTTGGTCCGCGCGCCCTTGTTACCCTTGCAAACCGACTTTTACTAGTGAAATGTTCAACCAACACTCTTTCGAACGGGCCCCTGTCAACTTTTCCAGATCTGATCGAGCGGCAAACCATGGCTGGCTCTGCCCTGAAGCAAGCACTTGTGAACAGTCAGGTCTGTCTTGTCCGGATGGTCGCGACGGAAGCAGTGGTATTCGCACGAAGGCTTGAGCCGAATGAATTCGTCGCTGACCTTCTTGCTTTGAACAGATTCACGAAGGATTCTTTGTCAAGACGACTTCGAACCTGACCCAAACGCTGACCTACCTTGCTTTGATGACGCGCTATCTCCAACAAGCCTACCGGGATACCACTTTTGCAAATGGGAGCACTGGTGAGTTTGCACCTGACTGCTGCACGTGCCTCGTTGTCTGCTTGAATTCACTCTGCCGCGCTATCAACACAGGCGAGCAAAGCAATCATGCAGTTGAGCTGCAGACCTATGAAGAATTTTGCGAAAACAGCGCAAAGAACAAGGTCGACCTTGCCTTTTTCTTCCCTGTTGGGGTTTTTTTTTTTTTTTTTTTTTTTTTTTTTTTTTTTTTTTTTTTTTTTGGTGGGGGGTCTTTGCTCTTTTCTTATTTTGAATGAGGGGTTGCGTACAATGTTGCCGCTTCATTCTGACACTGCACCCGTGGACTGTTCGGTGTCTCCCTTTCAGGATTTGAGTGTTCGGGACTTGTTTCTGCAGCATCTGATGTGCCTGCGTGGAGTTACGGTCCACAAGGCCACAGCGGTGGTGGAAGAATTCGAAACGCCAGCCAATTTCACACGCCTCATCACTCAAAAAGGTATGCATCTCGTACATCCCACGGCATGCGGGCCTTTGTTTGCCTAGACCCGGCACTGCATCAAGAGCTTGTGCCACGCGAGTCAATGCATGTCGCGAAAAGCAACACATTTTATTTTCCAAAGCGCAGGCGCTCAATTTGGCATGGTTTGACAGGCAAGACAGTTGCTTGTCAAATGATATCCAACCTAAACGCCTCGACCAACAGTGGCAAGCCAGCTCGGGTTGGCCCTGCCATTGCAAAGGTGCTGGTGGAGCTCTACTCGCGGCTAACCGCGTAGAGTGGCAGTCATCTTTGGCAGCCAGCCTCCTGAACCAGCCGGACACAGAACAAACCAAGAATGCATGGGGCAGCAAAGCTCGACGGATGGCAAAGTGCGCTTGATCATGCACGTCGAGCTACCAGTCTACAAGTCGTACGATGGCACCGCTTGATTCTGAATGGACATAAAGCCTGGGGCCTCGGGCCCCAACGTGGTTGCATGCATTTACTGGCGATCATCCTCATCAACCTGCTGCGCAGCCAAGGAGGAATGGTCATAAGAATATGAGAATAAGAAATTTACACGAGTGAATACCCCAATTTGTTTGTCCGAGTGTTGCACGCCAATCACTTACGGGGCGCTCGTCCTCGCGCTCATCACGACGACGATCGTCTTCATGATCATCGCGGCGGTCCGCATCGCGGCCACGGTCATCATCGTGACGGTCATCGCGACGGTCATCATCACGATCGTCACGACGGTCATCACGACGGTCATCACGACGATCGTCACGACGGTCATCACGACGGTCATCGCGACGGTCATCGCGACGGTCATCTCCACCATTCATTGGCACCACATCCACAAACTCAGAGTCGCCCTGTCAGTGAAAAGCAGGGGTAATTGATAAGGGTCATCCGTTGCAACTCCCAACCACAGGGGTCTTTCAGGAGGCCATGATACGCACCAGGTGAGAGTTGAGCTTGCGGCCATTCATTTTGTCAAGAGCAAAGTTCATGTCCTCCTGGTTACCAAACTCGGCCATGCCAACGCCATCGCGGTTCACATCGGTGAAAACAACATCCAGGCGCTCATCTTTGAAAAAGTCCTTGACATCTTGCCAGCTGGCAGTACGGGGAAGCCCCTTGATGAGGACGCGGAACTCAGAGTGCTTGCCGCTGAAATTGTCGCGTGGGTTCGCGCCGCGGCGACCGGGATTAGACAGCTCAACCCTAAGCCATTAGCGAGAAGATCGTGGGAAGTTAGCATCATGCAAGTGGCACCAGCGTAAAACGCAAGACAACATGCCGGACGCTCGCCAAACAATAAAGTTTGAGCCATCGGGCAAGACCGCGTCGGAAAATCAAGCAAAACCGCTTTGCACAACGACTACAACAAAGCAACCAACACCAAGGTCCCAATGGACGCTCGTGCTCCAGAATTCGCTGTCGTCTCCGTCCCATGCTTTTCGCTCCCAGCAGCAACGAATTCCTGAATCGCCATCTTCTGCTCCCAAAGTCGCTCAGAGTTTATGCCACCGGGTCCATGGATCGATCCGCGCGCCTCCTCAGGCCAAGCCACGCGAGTCCTCCAGACTGGCAAATTCAACACAATGGTGTTGAGATGGACCCGAAGCAATGCCCTACCCCTTCTTTCTCTTTCACGCGCACACAGGCACACAGGCACACAGGCACACACAAGTCTCATCTTCACCTCCCCTCACGCCACCTTGACTTGTCTCATTCCTAGAGAACAAACTTGCACGAGCATTCTGCCTGCCCTCGCCGTTCTTGTGACCCAGTCCAGCTCCCAGCACGCAACCAACGCTCAACTCTTGACAAGAGTACAGTATAAAACGGTGGGCTAGTGTGGAAAGTACACATCGTCACAAACATGGACCCCATGTCGCAGGCTTACCGGAGGCGGCCACCAGCAAAGTTGATGCCATCGCGGCCATGCACCGCATCCTCTGCATCGCGCTCATCCTCAAACGTGACAAAGGCATAGGGGCCCTTGATGTGGATGTCCAAAATACGGCCGTATTTGTAAAACAGTTCGTCCAACTCGCGCTCGCGGATATCCCGGGGCAAGTTGCCCACGTACACACGGCGGCTACCACCTCCCATGATGCTCGATGAGTCAGGTCTGGATCTCTCGCTCTCGCTCTGTCAGTGACTTCAGTGCCGGGATCTCTCTCCAGTCCGTTGGCTCGCCTGCTTTTGAAGGGAACAGCAAAGAAAGTGAAGAAAGTGTGGGCTTTTAACTCTTTGTGTCGAGTGCGTATCATTTGACAACGGTTTTTGTGACCATGCTGATTCACTTTCCATCAGGATCGAAATGACAATAAACAGAGGTTTCTTTAATTTGTATCATCCCTGAACCTTGTTCTAAGAGTTCTTAGAAGAACCTATGACTTGTGCCGGTTGGCAAAGCACGGATCGCACACGCGCACGGGCTGCGCTGACGACGCAACTTTGATCGTATGGGCCGAGCAATCGGCACAAACAACCTGCCGAAATGGCCACCAGTCACCAAAATGATTAGGACGGGCGGATGCGATCATGGACCATGTCATGATGAACCAAGAGACGGCGCTGTGACGGCGGGAAGCTAATAAGAACTCACCTTGCCACAATTTCGACAGTGGTGCTTGCGAAGAAAAAAGCCAAACTCGTTCCGGCAGCCTGGACAATGAGTAACCGCATGATCATCTTGCCACTCGGCCTCCTCTTTGGCCGACAAGTCCTATCACAAGGGAATGTACACAGGCGCAGCCCAAGGTGAGGGGGTGAGGAGTGCAGTTCAGTCTGTACTCAAAATACCTGCTGGGCTCGCAATCTAAGCAAAGGATTGATGAGATGGTGCTAGAGGCGGCATTACGCCCTTACTTGTTGAAGATGTGTATTCTCTTCGTACAACTGCGCCTTGGCTTGTGTCTTGCGCACCAGCTCATCACGCAAAGCAGTGACGTCGTCCTCGAGCGTTTGCACCCGCGTTTGACTTTCATTCAGCTCGGCTTGTGCCTGCAGAAGAGATTCGTTAATTGATC
>NW_001865039.1:2351230-2356618 GCF_000002865.3 Monosiga brevicollis MX1 | reverse complement strand
GGGGGGGGGGGGGGGGGAAGGCGCAACGAGCTACTTGTCAACAAAACGCGAACCTTGCTCCTTGGCGCGCAACAGAGGTTCAAGCTGCTCTTCCGCTTGATCTTTGGCCAGCTCCAACTCTCGCACTCGGGCCCCAAGCGTCTCCGCCTGCTTGGCCTGTAACTCACGCAGGGAATTGAGCTCGCGGGCTTGCTCGGCAGCTTCAATCTGTGCTCGATCCATCTCCTGTTGCACCCTCGCCAGCTTTTCTTCGGCGGACCTAGCCTCGGCTTCAAGCTCAGCCTGCCGTGTGGCCCAGCCGGTTTGCTCGTCGCGCAAACGAGTTTCTGCCAGTTTGAGCTTGACCGTGGCAGCTTGTCGCTCCTCTTGAAGCTCGCGCCGATTTGCTTGTGCTGCCTGCACCTCTTCCTGGGCCTGCGCCAATGCACGAGTGGTCTCGGCCTGCTGTCCTTCGAGTGACTCAAGTGCTGCCTGTGCTGCGCCCAACTCGGACCGTGCCGTGACCAGCTCAGTCTGAGTGGCACCCAAGGCCGTTGCATGCTCAGCCAACTGCCGTTGCTGCTCCTCGCTACGGGACTCCAGCTGACTCAATTGCTCCCGTGCTGCCACCGCTGCTGCCTCATGTTCGGAGACGCTTGCACGCAAGCGCTCCAACTCTGGCTGCAACTCCCCGTCAGCTTCACGCGCGGCGTCCAAATCTTCTTGCAATGCCTTGACTTCACGTCGCAAGTTGCTCGTGTCGGCCGCGGCTGTTTGCGCCTCCAACTGGGCTTGCGCCACACTCTGTTGAGCAGCTTTGAGCTCCTTTTGCACTTGGCTCAGCTCAGCCTCACGCTCCACCAACGTTGCTTCTTTGCCTTGCATAGCCGCCTCGAGCTCAGCCACGCGATCGGTGCCGGCCTGGATCTGCTGCTGCAGCGCCTCCACAGTTTCTTTCTGCTCTGTGGCTTGCGCCAGTGCCGCATCACGTGCACTCTCGAGCTCGGCCATGGTTGCAGTCAGTTCCTGGATGTTGTTCTCCGCTACCTCGCAGCGCGATTGCAGTTCTGCGTAAGAGCGACGCTTGTCAAGAAGCTGCTCGTCTCGGGTTGCAGCCTCTGTCTCCAGCGCAGTAACACGAGCCTGTAGCTGCGTCGCCTCCGTCCGCGCGGCCTCCAGTGCACTCTGTGCATCCTCCAGCTGTCGAGTCAAGTCGGCTTGCTCCGTTTGGGCCGCGACCTGCAGCTGCTCCTGTGTACGCGCAGCCTCGGCCACTCTGGTCTCCGCCGCGTCCTTCTCCGCCTTGGCTTGCTCCTCCACTTGAGCAACCTGCTTGTGCGCTGCTGCCAGCTCACCTGACAGACGATCTGTCTCGAGTTTTGCATCTTGCAGTTTTGCCTTGAAGTCGGCTATATCGGCCTGCTGCTGCGCGATTTGAGTGGCTTGGGATTTCATCTGCTCCTGAGAATTTGTCAAGCTTGTGGTCAACTCGGCCACTTGAGATGTTAGTGCTGCCTTCTCATTTTCAAGCTCAGTCTGCAGGCGCGCGAGCTCTTCCTGGCGCTGCACGGCAGTCTCAAGCTGAGTGGATAAACGGTTTGTCTCAGCCTTTTGCTGAGCCAATGTCTGCTCGGCCATCTCAGTGTACTGCTTGGACGCGGCCGCGTGCTCTTCGCGTGCCGCTTGCAGGTCTGCTTCAAGCTGGTTGCAGCGCTCAACGGCGCTAGTCTGCGCCTCTTGAAGCTCCTTCAAATCGGTTTGCTGTGCTGCCACACGTGCATTGGCAGCGAGAAGCTGCTCGTGCACGTCATCCCTCGCGGCCTGCGCTTCGTGCAGCTGAGCCTCCAAGCCTTGTCGCTGTTGGGCGAGTGTATCAACCTCCTTCTCGACCTTGCTCAATTGTTTTGCAGTCTCCTCATGCTTGACAAGAGCTTGCTGAACTTGTTCCTCCAACTTTTCGCATTGTAATTGCAGCGTGTCGCGATGCGCCTCGAGGCGGTTGCGCTCCTCGGTTGCAGATGTGACTGCCGCTTGCAGAGTTGCCCGCTCGTCACGCAACTGTTGACCCCCGTCCTCCAGCTCTTGTACGCGCCGCTGCAGTGCATCGCGATCTGCTTCCACCTGCTGGCGCTCCGTACCATGCTGCTGGCCCACTTCCTCGATACGGGCCCGCAGGGCCTCAACTTCGGCCCGTGCCCCTGNCAACGCATCCTCGCTCTTGTCTGCCCGGCCACGGGCTTGCTTGACTTCCTGGCGAGTTTGTCCAAGCGCGTCGGAAGTTTCCTGTAGCGTTCAGCTCTGCAACCTCAGCTTCCCGACGCAGTAGCTCTTCCTGGCCTTCGGCTTGCTGTGATGCAAGTTGGGACGACAATGTCTCGCGCACGTTTTGTAGATCGTGCTGAGCTTGCTGTGCAGTGGCCTCGGCGGCGTCACGTGAGGTTTTGGCTTCCTCCAGCTGTTTCTCCAGCTCAACCAGACGAGATGCCTGCTCTTGAGCTTGCGCTGCAGCACGCTTATCGCCAGCTGCGTGGAGCTCGAGCGTCTGTGTCTGTTCTGCCTTCAAGTCGGCAACAAGAGCCTCAAGCGTTTGGGCCCGCTCTTGAGCATTGGTTAGTTCAGTTGTCAAAGCTTCTACCCGGGCCTCGGCAACCTGCTGTGCCTGCACTGCCTCCTCTCGTGTGGTGACCAGCTCTTGGGCTTGGGCCGTGAGTTCCTGGCGTACTACTGCCAGTTGTCGGCTGGCCTCACTGAGCTCCGAGTCTAAGCGCTGCTTTTCCAGTTCCAGGCGATGCGCGCTATCTTTGAGCTCATTGAGGGCTGCGGCTTGGCCATCCGCCGTCTGTGAGTGAGCCTCACGCGCTTGCCGCAGCTCGTCGCGCAGCCACTCATTATCCTTGGTCAATTGCTGCTGAAGCTGTCGGCTCTCCTGCTCCGCCACTGCCCTAGCACTTTGCTCGCCTTTGAGCTCGGCGGTGGCCGCTCGCAACTCGGCCTCGCTGCTCCGTTGCGCCGTGTGCGCTTTGTCCAGCTGCTCCTGCTGCACTGCACGCAGTTTTTCCAGCTCAGCCTTGTGCGAGGACTGCATTTTCTCGAGAAGGGCCTGGTGTCGGGCCTGAGCCTGCTCTTGACTCTTTTGATGAGCTGTCTGAGCTTGGTCGAGCCTGGCCTGTACCTGCGCAAGCTCTTCTTTGTGTGTCGTCTGGGCTTGATCCGCCTTGGACAAAGCTCGATCCAGCTCGGCCTTGTGGTCAGCCTTGGCCTGTACAAGCTCTTGTTTGTGACTTGTGTGAAGTTGCTCGACCTCCTGCTTGTGCGTCGTCTGCAGTGAGTCCAGCTGCTCACGATGATGTTGACGAAGCTGCTCCAGCTCCCGTTTATGCTCGCTCTGCAGGCGGCCAGTGTGCTCATGGGAGCTGTTCTGGGTCTTGTTGAGCTCTGCGCGGTCGGCTGCTGCGCGCGCCTCGAGTGATTCGAGGGTGGCCTCGAGACGCGCACGTGCCGTCTCCAGCTCCGCCGCCTGGCCACGCGCGGCCTCCAACGCGTTGCGTGACTCTGCAATCTGTGCGGCGTGGGCAGCATCGCGGCTTTCCAACTCGGTTCGACGCTGCTGCAGTTGCTCTCGAAGACTGGTCTGCATGGACTGCAGCTCCCGTACCTGACCCTGAGCAGCAGCCAAGTCTGTGCGAAGCCGCTCTCGTTCGCTTTGAGCCTCTCCGAGCGCGTCTTTCAGCTCCCGCTCGCGACCCTCCAAGGTCTGCTGTGACTGCTGCCGACTCTCCGTCACGGCCTTGAGCTCTGCTTGGCAGACTGCCAATTCCTGGCGGAAATTAGAGGCTTCAGCCTGTGTCGCAGTCAGGGTCTGTGCTTGATTATCAAAAGCTTGTTCAGCAGCCTGCTGAGCCTGCTGGGCCTGTTGACGCTGCTGGCGTTCGTTGGCCAGCTCCTCACGCAGTGTCCGCAATTCGTTTGCGCGCTCTTGGCTGTCTTGTCGGGCGGTTTGTAGTTCGACCTCTGTGGCGGCGAGACGTTGCTCCAGCTCAGAGCCGGCCCGTTGTCGGCTGTCAAGCTGATAGCGGAGGCCCGCTGCTTCATTGGTGGTGTGTTCCAGGCGCTGCCCCTGCTCGGTCAACTTTGAAGATTGCTCTTGCAGCTGCACCTGTAGTTTCTGGAGCTTTTGCTGGGCCTCTTCATGTGCAGCTTGAAGATCGCGTAATTCTGTGTGCTGGGCGTCAAATTGGGCTCTCGGTACCGTGGCTGAGCCTGGGCCGGCGTCCTCCTCATCATACTCGGGCTGCGACATGGAAAGGTGGTTCTGTCTTGGCTCTGGCTTGGTCTGAATCGAGCTGGCAAGGACGGTGGAGGGCCAATCCTCATCCAAGGACAAGCCTCGGCTGGGCAGGGCGAACTGGAGCGGGGTCAGATTGTAGAGTTGGTCGAGGAGTTGCCCTTGCATCTTGTCATCGCGCAGGATGGCGCCATCGTTGTACTGGCTGTGCAAGAGCTTCTGCTGACCACATAGCTCCTGGCAGCACTCGGCCAAGACGCCGTCAGTAAGAAGTGAGCGAATCAAGCACCGCCCCTTGCCTTGGCTGGTGCGAAAGTGGTTGGCCTCCTTGACCTGGGGGCGCTGCTTGGCGCCGGCGGCAAACACATCGTAGTAGTCACGCGCAGCACCAAAGAAGGAGGTCCTAGAGCAGATGCCAGGTCAGGGTCAGATGGTCGTACCCATCAGTTCAGCTCGCACTGGTGATATGAGCGAGGCCAAGCTCACTTGTTCATTAAATTGTGACGGAAAGCGTTTTCCAGAGCTTGACAGAGCCATTTGACGGAGGCGATGGAATCAGTGGCTGTAGGCAATGCCGACGGCGTCTGCGTGTCCTCTTCAGAAATGATGTTTTCAGAACCCTGAGCATCAGCCCCCGCGCGCACCCGACGCAGCTCGTCTTGGAGCGAGTTGATGGCCTGATCCAGCTAACGCGTGACAGGAAAAAAAGAAGGGCCAGCAAGCTGAGCACATAGCAGGATCGGGCCTGCTCCGCACAACAGGGTCGGCCAGTCGATCGCTTTCTCGTTGACAAACCTCATCTAAAATTTCAAAGGCAGAGAGGGCCATGTTGCTGTCCTAGCCAAAGTTGCTGCGTATGTGCGGCACGTCCAAGCCGGTGGAGGCGCACAGTGAGTCAGCCGGTGGAGGTGCGGAGGGAATGCGCCTCAGAGCCGCCCATACACGGCGCGTGCCCTGACCAAGTTCAGCGGAACAAAGCCAACTTCTTGCCAAAAACCAAAATGGCACCGATGCATTCCCTAAAGTCAAGAAATGCGATTCCACGGCCTGTAGACCGTCATGCAGACCGACGGGATCACTGGCCGATCCGATCCCGAGCCCTTTGGCGCCTGGCCCAGCTAGCG
>NW_001865039.1:2287521-2351180 GCF_000002865.3 Monosiga brevicollis MX1 | reverse complement strand
AACGCTGCCCTTGACAAAGACGGCGCCTCCCGGCTCCACTGCGCACTCCAAGTGTCCTCATATTTTTTTAAAAANCTTTTTTTAAAAAATATCCGTTTGGCTTTTGTTCTTTTGCTTAGGCTTGCAAGCCTGGTCCGCGCGACGTACTGTTGCGAGCACCCCCTACACGCCGGCGTCGCCCCTGGAGAACTTTGCGGCACTGGAGGGCCGAGTAGCGCTTCACGTTCTCCTGGAGCGATACCCATTGACCCTCCCCGGTTACACCAAGTTTGACCTACTTTACGACGCCTTTCGGGAAGCTGTCAACGAGGAAAACTCTGCGCTCAGCACCGAGGAGTACGAGTATCTGCGCGCATTCAGCGCCGACAGCGCTGGCCGCAAGGGCAAGAAGACTGCCAACAATGCCGCAACCGACCCGTAAGTTTTTGCGCTGGCGTTCCAGCATCACTCTACCGGCTTGTACCCTGCCGTTGAGGCCCCACTATTGTGAGCGAGACTCACCGAGATGAATCCTCAGACAATACCTTGAGTTTCACAAGATGGATCTAGCAGCAGCAAGCAAAGACTTGACTTATCACCGTGACCAGATTGAGACCGAGGCCGATCGTACCAATGACCGCCACTCCCTCTTGCGCATGACCGAGCGCAAGCTGCATCTCGTCATCAAGACGGCCCAGCATGATGCCTGGCACTTGCCAGTGATCACCCTTGAAGCCGAACACGGCTCTCTACGCGGCGTAAGCTACCACCCACCATTGGCACAACGCCCCTGTACCGTACTGAGCAAACAGAACTGCGTATTGCCCCTTGCTTCCCACCTCACCCTTGCTTTGCCTTCCCGCCGTGCGTTATGGGTTCTCGTGTAGGCCTGCGAGGCACTTTTGCAGAATACAGTCGACGAAAGCACGCGTACCTACACAATTGGCAATTGCCCTAGCAGCGTCCTGGTTCGTGCGAATGTTGCCCTCCCCGCGGTTCATGGCTAATCACGCACTTACATTGCTGTCTGCCGGCGTTCCCTACTTCTATAGCCTCCACTGGCCACAGCTCCCAATCAGACGGTATGTTTCCTCGCACAGCAAGCCCCATGTAGCTGTCAGCCACGTCTGTTGTCACCCCGGTCTTGCTTTACCAATCCCTCCTCATATCTCCCTTGGCCATATCCTTCCTTCCCACTGCAGAGCTTCGTGATGCGTGCCCTCCTTGTGTCAGACCAAGCCTCGTTTACGAATGCGGTCAAGGATTTCGCTTGGGTCACTGCTGACGAATTGCCTGAGGTGCTCGATGCCGACGTGGCGAATCAAGTGCAAAAGATCACATTCTAAGTCGTGGGAGCCCTAATAAGGGGCCTGATCGGCACCATTCTCCTGCCCTCTGCTTCTCGCTCGTTTTCCTTGGTTCGCCCCACTATTCTTGTTCCGAACCTTTTGCAAATCCCCATCACCCCCGTCCTTTTTTTTTTTTTTTCTTTAATTTCCCGTCTCCGCCACATGTCTCTTTCTACTTGCCTGCTTATGCAACCTCCCTTCCCCAATCCGGATTGGCAGTCCTTTGCCGTCGCGTTTGGGTGTCCTGGGGTGCTCCTGTCCCCTGCCGTTGAGCAAAAGACTGCTTGAGAGGCTGCCGCCAACATCTATGGCTGTGGCTATCCATCTGAGTCGCGTAGCGTCAATTTATCACCAAATCCTGACAGAGTTTGCTTCGGCCCTCCCGACTCACATTAAAGACCATAAGAAATCTGAGTGCCGCACTGGGCAACCCAAAAATTTACATTGGATGTTATTAACTCTTTGTGCTTGTGAAATCAAGCCACAGCAAGTAACCCCCAAACAAGTTAAAGCGGTGGAGCACAAAATAGGAGTGTCCTACAATGTATGATGCGTATCAGCAGAGGAGGGGAAAGTGGAGCAGCCCATTCAGGCTACCCAACCTAAAATTAAAAAAAAAAAAATTGAAACATCATGCACGCTCTAATCATTCACGCTGCGCTGCATGAGGGGAGCCATCATGTCATCGTCGCCCTCCAAAACGATCTGATCCAACATGGCCTCGTCGTCGCCCCCATCATGCATTAAGCCTTGCACCCGCACCAACCTCCGCTGAAGAACACAAGGCGAATCATGGGAGACATCAGAGTACATTCTTTCAAGGTGGTTTCCCCGAACCAAAGAGCATGTTCGCACCTTGTACATGCCAGCTTGACTGCCCCAGGGCAAAAAGGGCCCGATCATCACCCAGCCCACAAATACGATGTAGACGACCACGATGATTAGGGTGGGTACCAAAAAGTACCTGTGGCGACCCCAAGTGAGTTGACTTCGGAGCAGAACCATGATGCTTTCCAAGACAAGGTACGGCTGTCACAAACAACACACCACTTTTGTGGGAACCCCTCGATGCTGTCGCCAAGCAGTACCATGTTGACAGCAAAAAGTCCCAAGCTAAAACGTTTGGCATGCGAGAAAAAAATTGCATGAGTTCCCATGCCCGTCCACTCAAACGCCAGCATGGCCTCGTGGAGCAAACGCGTGACTGTGATCACGAGCCCGCTACAAATAAAAGCACGGGACTCACCAAAACAGCCAACAGATGACTTGCGATAAGCGTGAGAGTGCGAATCGGCCCATGATACCAGGAATGCTGGAAAAGTGAATGACTGGCACGAGAGCAAATGGCAGCTATTTATTGCACCAGGCGTGTGAGTCGGCCTGTTGTTTGACAGGATGCGCCCTTTGAAACGCACGAAGGGTTCGTTTCCACTCTCCCTTTTCTTGCTCCTGCTTGCTTTCTCTGGCAAGTGAATATCGAGCGAGTCACAAGTGGCCCTACCTGAAAGCTCTGCAAAATGTTCATCCACTCGTTCAAATCGTTGAGGATGCGGTGAGACGCAAAGAGGGCAACCTGATGCCGCCAAAAAAGTCATACATGCAGGTGTCCAAACACGCAATCATTGCGATGCCATAGGGCACACGAGCAAGCGGCAGTGTGAGGGATCTGGCCGCGGCTTGGTGCAACGATACGAGTTGGCTGCAGGACTCAAACAAACCAGCAGGGTGGGAATCATGGCAAAAGAGCGGGTAATGGCCACGCGCTTCCACGGCTTGATCTTCAAAGATAAAAATCCCTCCATGACAAACTGGCCAGCATAGGTGCCTGGCACGAGCCCGGAATGGCGTGTCGTGAGATCATGGCCGTGAGGCAATCCCTTGCTGAGCGACAAATCTGGGCGACGCACCTGTCATAGTGGAGCTTTGGCCAGCAGCCAAGAGCCCAATGGCCCAAATGTATTTCATGGCGCTGCCATACTTTTGGGTCAGGTACTCGCCAGAGGAGATGAGGTCAATGTTGTCCGAGTCAAAGTCGGGGTTGTTATAAAAGGCCTGAAGATGAACAAAGAGTCAAATTGATCAGCGGTACAAAGCGCATACATGTCTTCCACGACCACCGTGGCTAGCCGTCGATCACGCCAGGCTGGCTGACGGATATATATGGCCTCAGTGCTACGCACCTCGGCAAAGGCGCCCACAATGAAGACGTTGATCACATAGGATAGCACTACGACATGGGACATGAGGCCAGGGGTGTATAAGGCACTGATGCTGCACTGCATCTTGTCCGAGCCATCAACATCGAGTGTTCTTTTTTTGATGAAGTTTGAGGGAACAAGGTCATACAAAGAGAAATGGTTGAGTCGATAGCACTGTATTTGTTCGCCTCGCGAATCTGATGAGACACCAAGAAAGACAAGCACACTATGAGCCAGCCGAATAGAGAGATGCAAAGCACATGGTATTGACTAAAGGCATACGCTACGACAGCAAACCTCGACGGCTTTGGCGCGATTGACACGGCGCGATACCAGCAAGGCGCTGTGCAAATAGAGATTATGCCTAGAAAGCAGCAGTTGAGTGAAGTAAACGGAGTGTGTTTGTCAAGGCACGAGCGGAGCGTCCGTGGGAGCAGCCGGTGGGCGGATCATGATGACATGCAAACCGATACATACGGCATAATAACGGCGCCAACGATGCCCACGGCGGGTAGGACCGATTTGCGATCACAGTCGAACGCAATGATACCCTCGATGGCTGCAGAGTTGTCGGGATGACCTGCAACATACTGTCGGGGATGTTTCGAGGCCGCGACCATTTTGTGAGTGTACATGTGTGTGGATGAGTGTGGATGAGTGCGCGTGCGCACATGTGTGTGTGTGTGTGTGTGTGTCAAAAAGTATATAGGGATGAATGCGTCTGTGCCTCGCCAATGCAGAGACCATGAGCAGCGTACCATGTAGCCAAAGCTGATTGACATTGTGGCAATGAGCACGGCAAAAAGGGCTTCAAGCTTGCGTAGACCCGCTTGCTCAAGCAACAGAAAGGTGAATGTATCCACAGCAGTGATGAGGGCGCCAGCCCACAGGGGAATCTGGTTGTTGGAGAGGAAATTGATGGCAATTGCACTGCCAATCACCTCCTGAACATCACTGGCAATGATGGCAATTTCCATCATGACCCTAAATAGATCGAAATGGCACGAGAATTATGAGCCATGCATATAGCAGAGCAAGCCTCAACATCACTCTGCTGTGACAGGGCGAGCAGAGACAGCCCCGTCATCCGGGACAGGAAAATACTAGAGTAGCGAGACGCACCAGAGGGCATACTTGGTACCCGGCGCATACATGACGCGACAGACTTGGGCCAAATGACGCCCATTAACGAGGCTGATGCGGGTGGACAAGACCTGTTTTGCGAGTAAGCGTGTGTGCGTTGCAGAATGGGCAGCTGATGTCGGGCTGAGGGAAGGGCAGCGGGTGCGCACCTGAAAAAGCAGGGCGATGATGGTGGTCCACCACAGAACCCATAGAAGCTGGTAGCCCGAGACAGCACCAGCCTGAAGCGAGCTCTCAATGTTTCCTGGATCAACCATGGCGATGGACATGAGCAGGCCTGGCCCGGAAAAGGCCAAGAGCTTGCGCCAGGAGAACAAGGGCTGGCACCAATACGTGCAAATGTGATGTGGACGAGACAGGAACAGCACAATCGCGAATGAGTTGAGGCAGTAAAGATGGAAAACCGACCAAGTTGAGATTGCTTGCAGGCACACGATGCGGCGAGACAGCCCACGGCGGGTTCGCTCGGGTGTGCAGACATCAGCGAAACTGCGTACCGGGTCAACGCCAGTGGGTTCGGTCGGCACGGGAACCGAGTAGGCCTTGATGTGTTGAAATTCATTCTCGGCCTCGTAGTCGACTACATCGTTTGCCCGACAGAAATAGGCATCAAGTACAATGAGGCGATTTGGGCAGTACATATCATGAGCTGGGCGCTGAGCTGCACGCGCATGAGCAGGGATGTTACCTTGATCATCAATAAGTTCCATGATGATGATGATGATGAACTCAAACTCGAGGGAGAGCGGTGACTCCAAGTCCAACAAAATGCAAAGCCGCCCTCAGAGGGCCAGTTCGCCTCAAGGCAGCCGAGCCAATCGTTGGAACCGGGATCTGTGCTCCGAACGGCTCCGAGTCGCACGCGCCGTCGAATCTACAGAGACAACGAGCGGATCAGTAAGAGTCAAGGCATTATTCCAATCTGAGCCCGCCCTCCCCTGCGTTGCCGGCACGCATGCCCATACCACCGGGCTCCAACCGTCGCCCCAGCCACTGCCACCATGTGCTCAAGCCGAAGAATACACGCACCAACAGAACCAAGGAGCGGGAGCGTGAGTGTGTGTGTGTGTGAGTGAAGAGTGTGGGAAAATGGAGGTGAAAGGTGTGTGTTGTTTTCGTTGAGCAAAAGAATGGATGTAATACTTTTCTCGTGTACCAAAAGTAAACGATTTACGTCACGAACTTTCGAGCCCTCTTTCGAAGACTGCGATAACCTGAATATTCGCTTCAAAAGTTGAGGGGGTGAATCGCTGTCGACACGTGTGAGTGGCACATATCGGATAACATTGCATGATCTTGTCCCGAATCGGCCGCGGCAAGGGAAAAGCGCGCTGGTGCATGCCGCGGGCCATGGTCTGCATAAACAGGGATCTGGATTGAGGACTCGGACAAGGCAATGTGGCCATAGCACATACGTGCAAGTACCAAGCTCTTTGCTCTCCGCTTACTATTTATTGCTGCACCTCAAAAGAAGGATGCCAGTGCGAGTGGTTGGGGCTTTTGTTTTTTGTTTTTGCCCAAAACTGTTGAAACACTTCAAACGCGAGCAGGTGTGTCAGGAAGGGTCAGCGTGACCCTTGCTTGCCAGGTTCTGCCGAGGTGAACAGACACGGACAGACTCAATTCACAGATACCACTCAACGTTGGCAAGGTTTCTTTTTGTTTTACAAGTAAGACGCTACTTGATTCGCCCATCCAAAGATAAGATCCTCTTCTTGTACACATTGACAGACCAAAGGACTCGAGGTGGTCTGAACGCGTCCTCGCAAAACGCAGATCGGGATATAAGACTTCACAAACATGTGCCAATAGTCAATTCAGGGACATCGCCCTCACCACGACAACCAAGTGAATGTATGATACAAGGACCTCTTGGAGGTTCTCGCCGCAGGGGCCGGGCCGTGAAGCGCTTGCTAGTCAACGTCTTGAATAAAAGCTCTCAGTCATCTAGAAAATCGTCTTCATCATCATCCCCACCCACGTCGGCTTCGGTTTCCATATGAGATTGCATCTACCAAAACCAGTCCAGGACACAAAGGCAGGTGAATATACGCCAACAACGTCCGAGTTGGAAGGCCGATGCGCTGGGCGCGCCCAGCTCACAAGTAAATCCACAAACCTGCTCAGCAGCGGCAATAGCGGCCAATCGCTCCTCCTCACGAGCCGCTCGCTCTGCCTCGAGCCGCTTGGCCTCTTCAGCAGCCTCTTGCTCCTTCTGCAGCTGCTGTTGCCTGCAATGGTCAAGTGTACACACAACTCCGCAATGAGCCTGCCTGTGGTATTTGAGCAAGTATGCAAGTGCGAGGGTGCTAGAAGCCCATGGCACGCACTCTCGACGACGCTGCTCCGCCTGCAGCGCTTGCTGCCGTTGCTCGGCCTTCCTTTGTTCTTGCTCTTCGCGTAAGCGGGCCTCAGCTTCACGAAGCTCGGCGGCTCTTCGCTTCTCCGCAGCCTTGTGCTCTTGAAATCGCTCAAACTCTTCGTCTAGCTCGGGTTGACCGGCAGTACTCCCACCAGCAACGGCGTCGTCATCGTCATCGTCGCTTTCCCACGCGCCTCTGTTGCTCATGAACGTGCAGAGAAGCATCAATCAGGAAGGCTCCCCGAAGAATGGCAAGCAAATGGCCCTGCCCACTGACACCTGACACATGACCTGTGTAGTTCTAATTTTATACCCAACCTATCCCAATTCTTGGAGGCTGCCCTGACCCCCTGACTGCTAGCTGTGAGAGCCGTGGCCCTGTGTACAAATGTGTTCTCGTGACTTACTCAGACTTGACGACGGGGGTGACAGCATCATCGTCAACCAATCGAGGTGGCACAGTGGCGTCTGCAAGGGTCGCAAGACCAATAGGCCGAGCGGCGCCAGAGAGGGGAGGGAAGGAGCAGTGCACAGGTGACGACGGCGTGAGCAAAGTGTTGACGACAGGCGCGATGGTGCGGCCCGGCAAGCCGGAGCCACCCAGTACCGTCATGTCGCACCTCGCACACCACCGCCGCCACAACCGTCACAACCAACCACTCACAACTCACGGCACTAACATCGACCTCAGACCACCACCAAAACCAGCCAGGCATGGCCCAAAGCAAAAAGGGCCAGCACATCACGAGACAAGCGAGCCAATTACCAGGCTCAATTATGTGGGCGGCTTCCAGAGCAGCAACGAGTAGAAACACAAGAAGAAAAAAGAAACCAAAACAAGTGCAAGCAAGTAAACCAAGAAGAAAGGAGAAGAAGAATGGCGGCGGTTGAAACACCCAGTCAAAGACCATTAATGTAGCAAGCACACACAACGAACAAACAGGTACCAGCTTGAGAGCTCAGCCATGGCAAGGTGGTACGCACACGGCACAATCAAGGCGCACACACGCGCCGGCACAACCGAAAACATTCATGCCCAACCGAGGAGATGCCCCCCCGGTGTGCCACAAAGGGAGTAGGATAGTTGACACACCCACCCAGTACCAATATCAAAGCAAAAGGAAGATCCAGGATGACCCGGCTCGAGAAGCGAGCCAGTATGGGTGGGACATAAATACAAGGCAACAAGGCCAAAGCACAACACATTGTGCAGAATCAAACACTTTTTGTTTTTAAAAAAAAGAGAAAGAGAGCGAGCCAAGGCGGCGGAAAAGGAGTGCACATGTCACAACACCAAAACTGTTTGTTCACCATATCCTAACCTGAGGCAGGCAGGTTGCTGCGGACGTAGCGATCCAAAGCTCGCAACGTGCGTGTAGACAGCTTATCAAAGTCAAGCTCAAACTCATCATTTGCGTCCCCGCCAACATTGGGCTCATGCGATTGGACGATGTTAACAATCTCCGGTACGCAATCAGATGGTAACTACAAAGCAAACCCCACCATGATAAGCCAGGACCGATACACAGCACGTATAAACAAAGGCAAAGGGAGCCGAGATGAGACGTACCAAGTTGATGTTTTGGCTCAAAATCTTCTTTTCGTCCCAGGTCATGGGCAACTGAGCCTCGTCACCGCTTGAATGACCATCTTCGTCGTCATCGTCATGATGATGCAGGGTGGTGGGAACAGCGGTTGTCGCTGGTGCAGGTGCAGGCGCGGGCGTCGACTTGGGAGGAGCCTTTTTGGGAGGAGCCTTGGCTCGCTTTTTCGCGGGTTTTTTAGGCGCAGGCTTCTTCTTTTCAGGAGTGGGCTCCTGGTATTCTTCCTCCTCTTCCTCGTCCTCGTCCTCGGTTTCAACGTGCTTGCGCTTGGGGGCTTTTTTGGCCTTCTTTTTCTTTTTCTTCTTGGGCTTCATCATGTTGCCGAGACCGGGGAACCCGGAAAGCAGACCGGGCAGCGCACCGCCACCTTGCAACTGTAGCAGCTGCTGGTGAGCCAAAACAATACTCTGAGTAAGCTGCTGTACTTGCTGAAGCTTCAGCTGCTCGTCATCCTCATCGCTAGAGTCGCTCGAATCGCTCGTGGAATCAGTCACAACACGTGTGGGCTTGGCTGCACTGCCCTTGGAGCGGCGCTTGCTAGAGCTGCTGGCAGCCGTGGCCTTGGATTGTTTGGCAGGAGCTTGCTTTCCCTTGCTAGCCTTGGCCTTGCTTGAGCTCGAGCTCGAGCCGGCCTTGGCCTGTTTGGCTTGCTTCGCTGGTGGGGTTCCGGAGGCAGCAGCCGGCGTCTTGGGGGACGCTGTATGGCTGTTGGTGCGAGATGCCATTGTGGCAGCTGAAGTGCCAGCATGATTTAACTTGGACGTACTTGATGCCGCTGCGTGTGACTTGTTCGAGGCGCCCGTGCCCGAAGCTGACGCACCCGACCCAGCAGTCGCTGCGACAGAAGACGATTTGGCCGAGGTTGGAGCCGGAGTTGCTGGGGCCGGGGCATCCAAAGCAGCCCATTGCAGCTCAAAAACTTCACTGGTAGATTTGGCCATCTTAACCACGTCCGAGCCCGGGGGGTTGTACGTATAGCAATTCGCAAAGACCAACCGCACGTCGTGTGCAAAGTCGTCCCGCGTCTCGTATTCGCCCTCCTCCAGCTTTGTTCGAACCGTGCCAAGGTCCATGGGCTGCTTGATCACATCATAGTAATCAGGAATGTTGAGCTTGACAATGTCCACGGGCTCATAAAAAGGCCACGCGTAGGCCTGATGCTTCTTGCCAAACAGGTCCTTGATGATGTCGTAGCAGACACGCATGTGGGCAGGCAAGCGGCTCGACGCTGCCAAAAGCCCGTCCTTGGGTGCGCGGATGACACGTGATGACTGGCGTCGATGCGTGGGGAGCGATGGCACTATAAGAGCTGGAGCCGCCTTGATGGCTTGGGCCGACTTGGCTTTGGCCGAAGGGCGATCCAAGGGCACCTCAGGCTCGGGGAGATTGGCCAGCATTTGCTTGTAGTCGCTCTCCAACGCTTGTGACATGATATAAACGTCCTGAACAAGGCAAAACAAGTCAGGCGTAAGCGAGGTCAAATCGAGCTGGTCGCAAGGGCCACTCAACAAAGTATGCGTGTACATGGGGATGTGTATGTGATGATATGTGATGGCATGACGCGGAAAGCGCGCTGCAGTGCTCAGGAAACGATTGAAGAAGGTCAATCCCCACGGTTGAGTAAGACTGGGGCGACATTTTGTCTTCACCGCAATGCACGCGCGACACGAGACAAGAAGAAAATGTCGACGAAAAAGAACCAAAACAAGATGCAGCTAGTATGGGTTGGTCGCTCAGGAAACGATTGAAGGTCAATCCCCACGGTTAAGTAAGACTGGGGCGACATTTTGTCTTCATCGCAACCACAAGCCAAAACAGCCGAGCCGAAGCAGGAGGAACGAAAAGGATGGCGTGTCGAGACAAACAGAACGAGGGCGGGCATGGTAGGCAAAAGAAAAGGGTAAGCAGATGCTGTCGCTCAGGAAACGATTGAAGAAGGTCAATCCCCACGGTTAAGTAAGACTGGGGCGACATTTTGTCTTCACCGCAAGAGCACCGAAATTACCAAACAGCACAACCTTAACAAACAAACGAACAAACAAAAAGCCGGTCAATCACGACAAGTTGTTGCTCAGGAAACGATTGAAGAAGGTCAATCCCCACGGTTAAGTAAGACTGGGGCGACATTTTGTCTTCACCGCAACAACTTCGCCTGTCCTCCCGGAAAAAAAAAAAAGCCGATACACTCGGACAAAGCCACGCAAACATATCAACAACAGCTGAACACCAGAGGCGGAGAAAGAGAGAGCTAATGCCGAAACGGAGAAGATTGCTCAGGAAACGATTGAAGGTCAATCCCCACGGTTAAGTAAGACTGGGGCGACATTTTGTCTTCACCGCGATCCAAGCCGTTTCAAGCCAAAGGACGACAAAACAAGCACAAAAGTGGAATGTGTATAAAAACAGTCGTTGTTTATTATGTGCACACGATGTATGTGCATGTGCCTGTGCAGATGTGTGTATGTGTATGCATTGGCATTGTACATACGTCTGAAGGTCGGTTGAATGTTTGACAATTGTGCCAGACCAATTCAATGTCGTCAAGGCACTCGCGACCGCTAAAGTACTCCTTTTTGCGAAGCTTGTTGCGGATGGTGCCGAGGTCCATGGGGTTTGCAATGATTTCAGGATAGGACTAGTGACAACCACAAAAGAGGGGATGGATGAGACAAATAAAGAAGAAAGGGCACTGGAGAATGGTCGAAGAATGGTGACAACAAGAAAGTGGTGGCAGTCGCGTCTGCGATTGGATGAGGCACACGCCAACATACCAAAAGGCCCAATTTTTTCCAGTCGACGGGTTTTTTGAATGGCCAGGCGCTAGGGTGCTTGTTGAGGGTGGGAAGGATAACTTTGCTGATGTATTGCAGCTGGTTGGTCATGCGCCCTGTTCGAGGGGTTCCACCAGCTGATCCAGAATCGGGCGTACCAGGTGCCATAATGACGCTCGGTGTACCAGGACCGGGCGTGGCGCTGCCTTGCGGCGAGGCCGTGCCATCGTCAGTGCTCGCTGCTGCCAAAAGGGCAGCAGTGGCAGACGGAGCGGGTGCAGGAGAGGCAACAGACTCTGGTTTGTTGTCCCTGTCCTCGTCCACTCCGTTATTCTCGCCAGCCGCGTCAGCCATCGTGTCCTTGCTGGTGGCATCTGCATTCTCGCCCGCAGCGATGGTGGATGCAGGCGTGGGTGACGTCCGTGTTGGCGCGGTTGCATCTGACTGAGAGGCCACCTCGCCAGGCTTGTCGTCGCTCACCGGGTTGCCGTTGGCAGTGTCTGACGTAGACGGTGCCACGTCGTTTGCTTCCTCTGACGTAGACGCGGCGACGCCATCACCAGGCGCTGGCGTCGCGGCGGTGTCGGTGTTGCTCTCGTTGTTGGTGTTGGTGTTGTTATTGTCAGTGTTGTCAACGGCCGGTGTCGTGGGAATTGACGCGGTGGTGGCATTGTCTCCATTCTCCTCCTGGCCAGGCTGCTCCGCTGTGGGGCTATCCGCCACAGTGGATGCAGGTTCCCCTGGCGCTGGAGCAGCAGCGGCGGCCTCGGGCTTGCCATCGCCAGTTGGTGAGGGCAAGGGGGTGCCGTCGTTGTTGCCAGCAGAAGACTCAACCATTTCGTTCGAGTTGGAATTTTCAACACTGCTGGACGTCGTGGGCATCTTGGAGAGGTACTCCTGAGGTTGCTCGCGCTCAGACTGGTCGTCCATGCTGGCCGCGTCGACAACGAGTAATGACGGGCCGTCAGTGCGACTTGGGTCCATGGGCCAGGCGCAAACAAAAGGGGAGGAACGTTCAAGATATCAAACAATAGGGCAGCCAGGATGCAATGGGGCTGATGCGGAACTTTTTCACAAAGGGCAGAGCCGATGATCAGCAGCACGGCAGTAGCGCGCCCATCAAACAGGTAGCGAGGATGGAAAAGCACACGACCCAAATGAAATAGGATGGTGCAGAAAAAAGGCAGTGCTGACAATTCAAAAGCCGTTACAGCCACTGGGCAAGTCGAGCGTAAGGCGGCAGCGAGAAAAGCAAAGAAGAGGTGCCGAATGGGTCAAACGGCAGCCCAAGGAAAGGCCTGACGGAAGATGGTGTCCACAGGCTGAAATGGCAGCCACCTGTTGGACGCCACAAAATGGCAGCCGGTAAAGAAGCAAGGGGTGGATGGGTAAGCAAAATGGTTTGTGGGCTTGCAAAGGCAGTGGCGTTGATAATGTCAGACGAACGATGAAGAAAATGGCAGTCACGAGCGGGATAAAGCCAATCACACGCTCACGACCATCTCTTCACGACCACACACGCACGCACAATCGGAGATACAAACAACTCAACCAGCTTGGTCGCGCGGCAGCTCCCCAGCACGACACAACAGGCAACGGCAGCGAGGGTGCGCACCGCCCACAACCCCGCGCGCCCAGCGACCCTTGAAAGCGAAAAAGTGCGGACGTGCCTGTATGCTGCTGTTGTTGTTGTTGTTGTTGTTGCAGTCGTTGTTACCAAGTGTTGGTGCCAAAGGGCAGCGCGAACATCTGGTGCCCGCGGCTAAAGAATCGAAACAAATGCAACGGGATGACGGGAAAAACGGCCTCGAGGCTGATGTCTGTCAGTCAATCCACAAGCTATTCAAGGGCCTCAAGTGGGCGGAAGCAGGAAGAAAAGCGAGGTGGGGAGGTGGGGAAGTGGGGAAGGGGAGGGGGGGTCAAGACAAGGTGGTGGGGTATTCAGCGTGTGGGTGTGTTAGCGTTCAGTGTGTGTGTTGATTGGTGTGGGGCAAGCGGTCGATGCGTAGTTCCTTTGTCTTTTTGGAGATTTGGGCTTACAGCCGCAGCGGGAGTGAACGCGCGTCACGTCGAAAAGTCGTTACAAGCAGCTTCAAACGCCACACCCTTTTGTTTGTTTTCCTGTTGGTGGAAATGTAAGCGTGTCACGCTACCACGTTGCAGTTACATACAGGTTGTAACGGTCAGGGTAACAATGATGACAACGCGTTCCCTTGCCGTGTCACTTGGTCTCGTTGTAGTGTGACCTTATGAATTTGACCCAAAGACTCGAGCATCCCGACGTACCAGGAGCAGCCAGGTGCAGGGAGATGAACCGTGTCCGTGTCAAGGCACGACCAGCTGGCTGATGCTGATGCTGATGCCGCTGCCGCTGCGACCACGCGTCGAGCTGGTTGGCGACCGGTCTGGTCTTGATCGTTTTTTGGGAGCTTTTAGATAGATTGGCAGAATGTCCAGACTCATGTATGCCTGCATCAGGCAACCCACATAGAGAGACGAGGCACACTAATGGCAACCAGCCTGCAACACATGTGCCACGTGTGTAGTTTTCAACATCAAAAATCAAAACCAAACAATTCAAATTCAACCATGATTACTACCAATTGTCATATTGATCACCCTCTAAAACTCGTTTGTTTTTTTCCCGCAAACTTTGCTCCCTGATTCTTCGTCTGACATTTTTCCCGACGCCACAACAACCAACTTTTTGATTCAGGCCTGCGCAGCAGGACGCGAAATTTTGGCAACGCCAACGCCGTGCCTTTGACTGCGAGCGGGAGGCCAAGCGCTCCACGGTACACAACACACAGCACACAGCAAAGACCAGGGGGCTAGCGAAACCTCAATCGCTTCCCAGCCTCACGCGGCTCCCCGGCGGAGAACGCCATGTCCAATTAAAGAGATGGGTCTGAGCATGAGGTTGGGCCGGGCGGAAGATCCCGGCACCCCCAGCTGGACCGAGCGTCGTAATGTGATAAAATGGTAAATACAGGAGCAGGCACCGACGACTGACTGCGGTGCAAGTGGATGCAAACACCAGAGCAACTGCAGGCGCACCCGGGGTGTGCAGCAGCTCACAACAAGGTTTCATCCAAGGAGATGGCCGACCCCAAAGTGGGCGGCTCCGGTTGCGCATGCAAATCAGCATAGAGCAAGCGAAAGCGCAAGGCCCGCTCCTTGCTCAGCTTCATGAGACACCGAGCACCAAACAATAGCTCCGCTACGCGACGTCCAACACAACACAACACAAACGCGCGTGCACGAGAAAGAGCGAGGGAGAAGAGGAAGGGCGAGAAAGAGAAGAAAAAGGAGAAGGACAGCAGCCAAGTGAGCCAACCAGCAAACAATTTGCACGTCAAGCTTCATCCACATGCGCCATGCCGGGTCAACTCAACAGTACATGCATGGAATGCAAGAAAGAACCAATAGCACAAGAATAGCACGAAAGTGACCTACCGGCTACAAAGATGAGCAAAACCACATCCGAGGCCATCTCAAAGGGGACCACCTCGTTGCGAAGAAGGATAAAAATGAGGAGGGGAAACTCAAACACGGCCGAGGCGATGAGAAAGCTCGTGAGTGCGATCACGCTCTCCGAAAGGTTGCCCCGATAGCCCAGATACAGACGAATCATTTCAATCGGTATCACCAGCGCATACAGCACCACGCCCACAATGCTTGTGAAAAAGACGGGATCCTGTGCTTCATGTGCAGCCAAGCGGACATGAGGCATGCCGGTCACAAAAGCAGCTGAGCCCCTCCTGCCACGAGGTCGCGCCGTCGCGTGTCCCCTTCCTCCCTGACGCCTCAGCTCCTCGTCTTTGTACCCTCTGCTCTTAGTCTTTGTGATCTGTCTCCGCAACCGCCAAGACACAATCCAGAACAATGCTGATACGCACGTCATCACTCGCATCCTTGCGATACGTCGCGGCGAGCACAGTAAGGAGCCAAAAGATCGAGTAGTGGGCGTTGAAGTACAGGCTCATTTGCAGTGCCAAGCTTGAAAGCACCTCTGGACCTGCACATCATTACACAACATGGTATTCAGGCCAGATCAAGACGCCATCAAAGCAAAGTTGAGGCTTGGACGACAGACTCGCCAAGCTGGCTTCTGGTCAGGCACGACAGCATCGTGGGCGCAGCACCCAACTCACCTTGCCGAAGATGGCTGGCCGCGGTGGTCTCATCAACCACGGTGGAACGGCCTGCATTCAAGGCGCTCGGGCCAATGCCTGCCCCATGACCAGAATTTGATCCTGCATTCGCTCCCCCCAACACAGGCGCCGTGGTACGCCGGGGGCGCAGCTCGGTGCTGGACATGACGGCGCCAGCGCCCAAACTGATTGTCAACGTTGCTTCTCTCGCTCGTCTGTATTTGTCAGACGACACTTGGGGTCTTGGCGAGAATGAATGAAAAAAAAAAAAAAACAGAGCAAGGTCATTTTGCTTTGAAGAGGAATTGGATGTTCCTTATGGGGCAAATTGGCACGAGTGCCATGCCAGGGGACGTCTTTTCACGGGGCGACATTGGTCATGGGCATCAGGTGGAGCTGCGCTTCAAAGTCAGGCCAGTCGGGGCAGGCGTTCCAGCACACAAACTCAATGACGCGCGGGGTCTGAGGGGGGAGCGCAAACCCATTGTCGCTGAAGTAGCCGGCCGCTGACCCACGCATCGACAGCTGCAGCCAGGCTACCAAAACATTGGTCTCCACGGAAAAGCACACTCGCTCGTCCTGGCATGCCACGGGTGCCACCTGCAGCTGAGCTGCGGGCAATGGGCGGGCCAAAAAGGTGGGGGGGTAGAGATACATTGTTGTCATCGCCGACGGCGTGCTTCTCGTAGGCCGCGCCTCATTCTCGCTTGGGTGCTGGTGTTGGGGGGTAAGCGTGATCATGACGATAGCTTCGTCTCGCCTGAGCCCGCCCAAGACCGCCCGCAAAGGTGTCACCCACAGATCTCCTGCCGCTTGAGCGCGCAGACCGCTCAGCTGAGAGGTGTTCTGATAGACGGCAGCACCTGTCGCCCCAAAGCCCCAGGTCTCTATGCTCAATCTTGCGTCCACGGGCGCCGTTTCATCGCTGCGCATGACACAGAACCATTGCCTTGATAAGCAAAGAGGGCTGCGAATAACCTTGCTGAGCACCCGCCGCATCACATACTTGACATAGGAGAGCGTCAACGTCTCATTGGCATCGACAAAACCGCTTGCGATGACGGGCGCAAAGGCGTGGCGCATTCGATAGTGCAACAGCTTCCAGCGCGGTGTGTCCGCGTATTCAACTACCGTCCGCACCACATACGTGAAGTTGATCCACAGTGCCACAGCATCAAGAAACAATGCGCGCTTTGCCCCACGCCTCCTTTGCCAACAGGATCGAATACTCACTCGAGCTCCAAGACTGGGCTTGCCAGACATCGTTAAATTGCCAATACAATGCCCCCATGGTGTAGGGCGGCTGGCTACGCAACTGACGGTAGTATCTCGACTGTGTCTCGATGCTCATGCACTGCAAGACCTGTCGTACGCAATCAAACGCCTCGTAAGGGCAAACTGCGCCACCCGCTCACCCCTCCCCGTAGCTGCGCACCGCCTCCGCACACATACTCTCGCACACGCACACACACACACACACACACACACACACACACACACACACACACACACACACACACACACACACACTACCTGCGTCAAGTAGATAAAGCGCTCAAAGTCAAGCGTACTGTTGCTGGTGTTGTACAGGGGAAAGAATCGAGCCAACTACAAACTTGGCCCAGAGAGAGCGCGCGCGCGGTACAGGCAAGCCGTTTAGCCAAAGAACATTCCTGAGCTCACTTACAGCTGCCGCGCGCCTACCACGAGACGTGCCTGTTCAGCGAGCTGGACATTGCCATTGGGGTGGTGCTGGCGATGCGCCATAGCTGGGCTATCATTGGACCAGTCCTTCGGCTGGGTCACCGCTGCCAACGTTCTCAAGGACGGGTATGACTGCCACCCATACTCGGATACGAAGCGTCCTCGAGCGTAGTATGCTGTCAGTGTGACATCGTGGTCATCTACGCTCACGCACCCAACCAAACCCGGTGACGCCTCCAATGAGGCGCGCCAGACACTAGCATTGCTGTCGGACACAACAAAGCTCATAATGGCGCGACCTGACCGTACAGTCATAATGTCGAATATCGCCAAAGTCACCAGACATGTCGCCGGGCACCCAGCGATGCAGGTAGAGCCCACGTGCAGGGTCGTCGATCAAAGCATCGTTGGACGGAGAGCTGGCAAAGAAGGGAGCATGCGGTGCCGTAGCCCACATTTCTCGGCGTTGGCCCTCGTCGAAAAGGGCGACATAGTCGGCCGTGGCTTGCTGCAGAGTCTCGTTGGTGGACATTCGCAGCGTATCGATCAAGCCCTCGTTGGATCCACACCACATGGCCAAGCTGGGGTGACCTGTCAGCCGGCGAGCTTGGTGGCGGACTTCCTGTACGACATTGGCCACAAATGCATCGTTGCGCGGATAAAGCGCGGTGGCAAACTGAAAATCCAGCCACACTAACAAACCCAGCCGATCGGCCTCCGCCCAAAAGGCATCGCGTAAATAGTCACCCCCGCCCCAGACTCGAAGCATGTTGAAATTGGCTGCCACCGCTGAGGCCAGCATTTGCTGCAGCTTTGCGTTTGAAACGCGGCCATCAAAGGCATCAAATGGCACGACTGAGGCACCCTTGCCAAAAACGGGGACGCCATTGACTTCGAGATAGAACGAGCGACCTGAGACATCGGGAAGCGCGTCTCGACGCAAGAGCACGTGGCGCAGGCCGACTGTCCGCGACAGGGAGGTCGAGAGCGCCGAACAATTTGCTGTCGCCGTGAACAGCGGCTGGGCACCGTAGCCACGAGGGAACCAAAGCTGCTCTGGTCGAACCGGCAAGGTCACAGTGTGATCGATCTGCACACGACCAGGCTCGCTGCACTGCACGGTTGCCGTGTCGGCAGCCCCAGACACATTAGCAACATCAAATTGCAGGTCGATCGCTCCCTTTGCGTGAGAGCAAACAACTTCCGCATAATAGTGGAGTGTCAGCGAGTTGTTGACCGTGAGCGGCCGATAAGGCGGCCAGTATGCCCGCTGGGGCATGTTGATATCAACGTCACTTGTTACCTCCAACCAAAAGTCGTTCAGGGCCCCAATGTCATAACTGCGTAGCTTCACGCTGCGCCACAACCCCATGGTACCAAACGCTGGGCCCCAGTCCCAGCCTGCATCGGAAGGCCTCTTACGTAGAAAGTTGATGTTGGCAAAGCCCGTGGGGGTGGCAAATGCTTGCAGGCCGTACGGGTATGAAGCTTGTTCCGCTGCACCGGACGACACTGGACCTGTGAGAAAAGAGTATATGGTGGCATGAGAGTCAGAAGCCAAAACAAGGGCCGTGGTCAGGATGCAGGAGATGAAGCCCTTTGCGCAACGTACTGGCTAGTACTACGGTGAGGTTGTTTTGCGTCGGTCGCAGCGACCCCGTGACGTTAAAAGTCCATCGACGAAACTGATTATTGGTCATTCCAATTTTCTGGTCATTCAAAAACATCTCTGCCACAGTATCGATACCCTCGAAACACAGTTCGACCACCTGTGCCCAATCATGAGAAGTACGCTCTGGACAACCGCTAACGAATACGCCAGACCCCAAGAAAACCAGGTCTTTAGAGACCACCCTGTAGGTTTTTATTGACATACAATACAAGCTCACCCACACGCACGCACGCACGCACAGAGAGAATCCGGCCATTGGCAGCATGCAAAAGCCTGACGCACACCATTAAAAGCGACGACATAGACCACGGGCCTCTTCAACACACCTGATGCGACAGCACTTTGCTAGAGGGCGCAAAGGTCAAGGTATAAAGCCAGCTGGTATTGCGAACCCAGACCAACTGCACATCGTTGTCGGCAATATACGGTTCTGCAATGACCCCGTGGCTCAGTAGATCCAGATGCACCTGTCCTGGCACTGCGCATTACGCCAGCTGACGTCGCGACCCACGGCTAGATGTGACCATTCTGTCACGTACCGGTGGCAGGGATGATGTTGGACCAGTTGGCAAAGGCGAGCTGCCAGTTGGCACCATCAAGCACCTGCACACTCTCGCCTGTGCCAGTCTTTGCCAATCCCAAGACCAGAACCAGGCCCACAGCACGCACACCCGACAGCATCACTGGATACTTGGATGAAGATGAACGAACCGATCTGACCGTGATCAATCCCACCACACAGTCACACACACGCGCACACCCCTCCCGTTCACACACCAAACACCAACTGTCTCCCCACTCACCCACACACCCACTCGCCCACCCCCTCATTCAATGGTCTTGCCCCCAATGCCCACGCAGCCAGCCGCTGTGACCTGCAGCGATCCGACAAAGTGACTGACACTTTCAACAACAACACAACAACAACAACAAGAAGAAAAGTCTGACAATTTATACCGGATTGCTTTATGTGTGTGTGTGTGTGTGTGTGTGTGTGTGTGTGTGTGTGTGTGTGTGTGTGTGTGTGTGTGTGTGTGTGTGTGTGTGTGTGTGTGTGTGTGTGTGTGTGTGTGTGCATTTGGCTGTTGATGTCAATTGCCGCAGTTGACTGGCTCATAATTTGAAGGGAAGGATACGGGGGTATGCTGAGCCTGAGGCAGGGAGATCTGGGATAGCATAGGGCTGAAAAGCTCATGTGATGGGCCACTTTGCCAGGTTTTTACAAGATGGATCCAGGTGAGTCGAGCATTGGCGTTGGCAGCGCTTGTCTTCTTGTCTTTCGCCAGCTAGCTGATGCCCTGCACTGCGCAGCGGATGTGGTGAATCGCGAGCTGTTTCGAGGCATCGTTTATGCAGATGAAGCCACATACGCTGGCGGCCTGGTCGACGGAACCAAGCAGGGATTTGGTGTCCTAGTTGGTCCGAATGCTGCCCAGTATCTGGGCCTCTTCCATGATGTAAGCGCTCACCCCGGCGGCGACCCGTGGCTGGTGCTCAGACGAGCAGTGTCGCCCATCGCTTCCCTTATCCTGCCAATTGGCCTGCCGTAGGGGTTACCCAACGGGTATGGCCTACGCATTGTTGCCAGTGGCAGGTAAGCTTCTCTGAGATGCCAACCTAGGACGGGCGATGCTGGGGCATTCTAGAGTCATAAACGCGAGGCCTGACCCGGTGAACAGCATTTATGCAGGTACCTTTCGCGAAGGACACTTCGATGGCTATGGTGCCTACGCACATCCGCGGGGCGTTCAGTTCTGGGGACAATTCTCGTAGGTCTTTTCTTCGCACGCCGCGCCTGCTTTGGATGTTGCGCGATGGGCAGCAAGCACGCAGTTGACTTGAGATTGGCTGTACCATAACGTGAACATGACATGACGGCTTATAGGCGGGGCAAGCCGCGTGGATTTGGCATGTTGGTTCAGCCCGACGGCGTGTGTGAGCAAGGGTAGGCTTCTCATCGCGTGGCTTCTCCTACCAAAGCTGCTGCAAGTGCTCGCGCACTTGGGTCTGATTGAGTTTTCTCGCTTCACCAGGATCTGGTCAGAAGTGACTTTGCTCAAGCCAGCGCACGCAGAGGCCGCCGTGGAAGCTGCTCAAAAAGCGGTATGCTGCGTTGAACCCTCATCTACGTTGTTTTGAAACCTGATAGCCTTGTTCATGAGGCCCGCGCCTTCTTGTTCCCTGTTACTGACGCCTTGATCATTCGGCTCATAATGGGTGCTTGGTACGCAGGCGGCCGCTGCTCGCGCATTGGTTGAAGCACACGTCAAGCCGGCAGGCTGGTTCGGCCACATCAATAACCCGCACCTTCATATTCCTGAAACTGACGTCTGAGTCAAAAGGATGCTTCACGTCTCCGCGCGGGTCTGAGACTCAGTAACACATAGAGCTTTTTTTTTGACAATGATGCGAGGTGACTCAACGTGCTCAATTGTATTTAATATCCTCGAAATTTTCTTATGTTACATTTACTTACACATTCCGTGAAGACGTTTTGATTATTAAAACCCACCCATGGCTCAGCAGGTGCATCGCCTCTGATTTCTAATGCTGACTGGCCAGAGAAAGCAACGGTGCGAAAGGTCGATCCGATCCAAGCATAGAGAGGTGCTTTCAGTCAATACTGCAAGCATGAAAACAATGCCTGGCTTTGAACGAACGAAGCTTCAGTCGGCAAACCTGCCCACCTGCACTTTTTTGGTGTGGACCAGCTGCGACAGCCGATCAGCAGACATGATCACCTCCACGGTTTGATGCAAGCCGTCGGCATCTACCTGGTGGTCCTGCACGGCGCCGTGCCGATGAAGATATTGCAGAACATCGCCTTGGTCAATTCGAAAGCGAACCGCACGATGGACACGGCCGCGTTGCCTCTGAACCGCCTGTGTGATACGCTCCAGCAGCTCCTCCAAGTTGTCGCCTCTATGCACCGAGATGGGAAGGGCTGGGTGATCCCGCCACAGCTTGGCAGCTCGCTCACGCTTGGCTCGACTGCTTCCGGCCACATGAACATCCAAGTCCTGGTGGGCTGCAGTATCGTCAAATTCGCGCAGATCAATCTTGTTGTGAACGCAGATTCGGGACTCAAGAAGGGCGGTCGAGAGCCCAAGCCCCTCGAGTACGTCAATTACGCAGGCATGCTGGTCCAAGCGATCAGGGTCGGTGGCATCGGTAACATGGACCAACACATCGGCAGCCGCAAGATCGACTAGTGTCGAACGAAAGGCTTCAACCAAAGTCGGTGGCAGGTCTGCCACAAACCCCACCGTGTCCACAAACAGGCATTGCGTACCATCTGTAAGCTTGCCAGCTCGCGTGGTCGTGTCCAGGGTAGCAAAGAGCTTATTCTCGGGCTCAAGTCCTGCGTCGTGCGTAAGGCATTTCACCAAAGCTGTCTTGCCTGCATTGGTGTAGCCCACCACAGCTACCACGGGCATGTCTTTGGTACCCTTCCGGATGCTGGGACGGCTGGCATCAGCAGCGCGCAGCAGCTCACGAATGCGAAGCTCACGGCGTTGCAGACGACGTCGGTTGTGTTCGAGCTCCGTCTCACCCGCACCCCCGAGTGTTCCTGAATGCCCACCCTGCCGATCATAACCCGCCTCGAGTCCCAGTACTAAGCGAGCGCGTTCGTACTCGATGCGCGCCAGCTCAACCTGCCGATGATAGGAGAAGTCAGCCCGGACACACAAGCAACCATGGTCAGGGAAGCAGAAAGTCATGTACGAAAAGAGCTGGGTGCAAAAGTCAAAAGGATGATTGGAGAGGGAAAGTCGTTGCCAGCTGTGCACACCAGGCATACACGACGCAGCATAACGCGTTGACGCTGGCAACCGGGGCAGTCTTGGCACAAACCTGTAGCTGCGCTTGTCGAGACACGGCACGCGATTCGAAGATGGCGAGAATCACGGTGAATCTGTCATACACCGGCAGGCCCCATGACTTTTGCAGAAACTCTTGTTGCCGCGGCGTGAGCCGCGAGGTGTTGATCATGACCACGTCGCAGCCACGTTGCTTAAGCTCGTGTACGCGCGCCGACACCTCGACCAGCTTGCCTTTACCGAAAAAGGTACGCTCACGCAATTCCCGCATGCGCACCACCTCTCCTTCGACAGCTGTAAGACCTATGCATGGTCATTGAGCATGCAGACCGGACCACATGAGCACAGCGCTGCCCCGAACGGCAGAGCCGCCTGCTATCCCTTTATGCTGTCGCTTTGACGAATGGGCCCAGTAAACAACTGACCTTGAACAGCATCAATCAAAGACAAAGATTCTTCCAGCTGCAGCTGTGGCGGACGCACGCCCTGGAGACGAGCATCCTTGAAATCTGGCTGAAGAACAAGGACCTTGGTTGCGTCCTCGGAATTAAAGCCCAGCTCGGCGTGTCGATGAATCTTCTTGCGCAAATTCAGCTGCGGCAACGGCATGTCAGCATCCGCGTCACTCTCGCCATCCGCAACCATGTGCAGGGTCTCGGTTGCTTGACCAGGTGACAAGCGCAATCCTCGCCGCTGCTGGTCTTTGCAGGGCCAAGCAGCCAATGTCACGGGCCGGACATGTCTGATTCTGCCACTGGACCTGACCCCGGCCGCCAAGGGCGCGCGGCCCACTGAGCCGACGAGAACCCCAGCGACTCGCGTCAACATTCTCGACTGTTCCTCGCCTTATCCACAAACTTCAGTCAGGCTGAATGGATACAACGTCCACCCATACTTCACACCCCCCCACACACCTCCCCGAGACAATCGATTGCCAATCTATCTATCTATCGCCCTGGACCCTGTCAACAACACGCACCAGCCACCGCCAAAACAAGAGCGAGAGAGAGAGAGAGAGAGAGAGCGCGAGAGAGCAAGAGAGAGAGAGAGAGAGAGAGAGAGAGAGAGAGAGAGAGAGTTTTGTGAGCACAACACGACGATGTTGTCAGCTTTGGAAATTGATATACCCCTCTTTTTTTAACTTTTGGTCTGGGATGTTGAGGGAAAGGTTAGGGTCGAACGGTATGCAGCGAGTCAATGGGCAGCTTGAGTCGCGACACTACACGGTTGATGTCGTCTCTTGGAAACGTTTAGGCCAGTGCGCTTTTTTTGTTTTATTGTCTGCTTTTCTTTCTAGAGGGAGGGGGAACAGCACCAGCATAAACCCCAACTTGTGCAAGCGCTACCATACCTTCGAGAGTGCAAGATTCAGAGCCCATGACCATGAGATGGCCACGCCCATGCCAAGGGGCTGACCTTCGCATTATCGAGCTTGCTAGCCCGCAGCGTCGGGTTTGGGCACACAGACCGGGCGGGGCCGCCTGAGGTACGGCATCTGGATGGTGAGTGAAATCGTCTTCTGATTCCAAATCTTGATCATGCCACTCCAGATCGGGTTCCATATTATCAAGCAACGCAGGATCGGATGGATGAAACTGACCGTTCAATGTTCAATCGGAGGTTGTCACCCAAGAATAATTCTTATTGAGCATGCATGCATGCATTTACGTGCAAGCTGGGATTCTCAAAAGCAGGCGAGGGACGAGTTGTGCGATTGCTTGATGGGTGGCGGCTCGACATCAGCGACTACAACATGGAGGGTGGTGCTCCCTTTATGCGCAGCAGGTGCGAGCGCTTTGGCTGTAGCCCTCGGCAAGCTTGACACGCTCACAGTTGGTAATCTTCCTTGGCCTATGCGCCATCTTGCACGACGTCGTTTAGAGCGCAAACTTTGTCGAGCAGTACAGTCTCGACGACCGACACGCCGCGCCGGCAGCGCCCACAGCCGTCTCGAGCGGTAAGCTGTGCCTTACCTCTGCCTCAAAGATTGGCGTGTGGCCCGTGCCTACAAGTGTGAACATCTTGTGTAGTCGAGTCGAGGCTGTATTGGCAGAACCATAAGCACGCACGTTCGCACTAAGGGATGGTGACTTTTTTTGCACAGGCCGTGGCTGAAGCTGAGATAAAGGTGCGGAATGAGATTGCTGAGCTTCAAGCCTCCCAAATTGGCATTCTCAAGGACAAAGTGAAGGATCTTCGCGAGGAAAATGACCGACTCGTTACACACATTGGTCTGTACCCAACGGTCGGCTTCGACGCTGACTTAACCTGGACCAATGCCTGATATGCTCAAGCGGTCGCTCTTGGTACTCCTCGCGAGAGCAAGGAAACACTTTTTCACGTCCCCTTGCCCTTGTGTGTGTGGCTTGCTCAGGACGGCTTGAGCGGGAAGTTGGCCAGCTCACGGCCCGTCAACAAGCCACGCGTGGATTGGCGGAAGACGTCGAAGATTTGCGCATGCAGCGCATGCACGCCATTGAGGAGGCCCATGCCTTGCGACAAAAACTAGATCTGACTGAGCTTGATGTACGCAATGATCATGACCCCCCGCCCTTGCCTTGTCGTCCTTCCCAAGCGGCCTAGCACGCGCCCGCTTTCTCTCCTCGGTTAAAGACTCATGTGCTGCTACGGGATTGGTCCGCCATATACAGCTGCGAGACAGCACGCGCCAGAAGCGTGAGCTCGACAGCCAGCTCAAACGAGCCAAACAAGTATGTGATGAATCGGCCCCTTTGGCCTCGCTTTGAAGCCAAACGTCGAAACCAAAGACATGCAACTACTACGTCACGCGGCCGCTGGCCACAACTTCAGCTAGTGACGCGCATACTGATGGTCACGCAATTACATAGTTGCTTCATGAGCAAGAGCAAGTCCTCAAGGGCCAGGGAGGCACGACCTCGTAGGTCTTCAAACCCCGCTCCCATCCCAATCATTATACCTGCTTTGTTTTTCACGCCATCGGGTACCGGGCAGCGATGCGCTTGAAGTGCAGGTCCAAGAAGCAGAGCGGGCCGCACAGCGAGAGCTGGAGCGCCAAATTGCTGAGCTCAAGGTGGGAGTGTGACAATCATCGCGCCGACCCTATTTTTGCATTGTGTCATTTACCCTCTGCTCTGGTACTTGAATGTCATCAGGCTGCTCTGGAGCACTCGCGCACGCAATTGCAGCGATGCCAACGAGAGCGGGATGCATTCAAGGAGGCAGCCCAGCGCGCAGAGCGGACACTGCTTGATCTCAAAGCTCATGACCATGCCCCACCCGCACGCCGTACGTAGCCCTTAGTCATTTTAGCATCGTCTGCCCTTTCGAGCTTCGTCTGGCTCCACTGTATTGTCCTCCCATTCGCGGACAGCAACTCCCTCATCTTGGTTTGCTCAATACCTGGGGCTATTTCGTTGTGTTATTCTCCGGTATAACCTTCTTGATCGGGTCATGATTGTGTTTCGTAGCCAGTTTCGATGGTGAGACGGCAATGGCGGTATGTTTTTTCTTCTCATGAACAAGCCCAGCACAACGGACCATGTGAAATGTGGGGCAATCGCACTATCATTTGGCTGATCTGTGTCATTCGCCGGTCGTCATTAGGTTCGGGCCGAACTCGAGCGCGAGGTGGAGCATCTCAAGGTAAGAAGCAGTTTCTCCACTGGACTAGGTCAAGCGCAACGGCCATGGCTCGTGCTCTGATCCTCGGTTGCTCTGGAGCATCTCACGATTTGGCCCGCTTGTCGTTCGTCGGTCAGAACGAGCTTCGCGTTGAACAGGAACGATCCGATAAGCAGCGCTCTGCACTGCAAGCCGAGCTCGACCGAGTTCGAACGCGAGCCCTGCCGCGTGAAACCGCCATAGCATCCCCTAGTGCAACTCCAGCGCCCTCGGCGGCCACTAAAGGTGAGCTTGCTATTGAAAGTCGTTTCGAATCTCGTTATCCAGGCATGGCTTTGCAGTTTGCCTTTCAAGTTCAAATTTGTACGCTGTACGCTCCGTTCGTGTTGAGCATAGACACTGCAAGTTTGCAGTATGATCTGGATCGGGTAAAGTGCTGCCTGCGCCATGCTTTTGCTGCCTTACCTTTCGATCGGAAGCTACGAGCATGTGTGACTAATGGACTTGATGGTCGGCGCAAACCATGCATCTCATCAACAGAGCCGCCAGCGCGAGTCAGATCTACGTCGTCAGCTAGATGGCCTTCGTGTGCGCATCCCTCCCCAACAGAAACACTGTTTCCCCCTGAACACTCACATATGACTCGACGCTTCCCATTCTCATTTTTTGTTTTCCTCTCTCTTGTCGGACTGTGTGCAGCGGGAAGTGGAACAGCAACGGCGCTTGGCTCGCGAGGATGCTCAGCAAATCGACGCTTTGACGCAGGATGCAAGGCAGCTCAAAACAGAATTAGGTAAACAGAGCCTGTACCCACCTATGGCTTGGTGAACTGGATGTGGCGATCACACCCGCTGGTTGGGTCTCCTTTCCTCGCAGCTCTACAGCAAACACAGTCGACCGGGCCCAATGCCCAGACTGCACAATTGGAAGGTTTGTGAACCATCACTCGGCTTGTAAAGTATGTCAGGGCCATCGATTCTCCTTAGATTCACGTGCAACATGCATGCATGCAGAAGTTCGTCGGTCTCTGGAAGTCCTAGAACAAGCGTATGGTCAACTGGAAGCAGAGCGCGACTCTTTGCGGCGCAAGGTATGCATACTTGACACGGATGTGCGCTGCTAACATCATTTTCCGCCGCGGTGTAGCTGTCGTGTGCGTTTCTCTTGGTTCATGGCTGGTGACTGCAGCTGGACAAAACGACGGATGTGGCAAAAGATAATTTACGTCATCTGGAAGAGTTGCAGCGGCGTGATGAGGACTTTGAAGATTTGCTCCGCCTCAATGACCCCCAACGTGCGTGATTATGACTGATTCGCTCTGAAACGGCGCGTCATAGCATGTGGCGTGTGTTACGACAGGACTGTGCAGAGTGCCAAGCCCTGCCCGCTGCTTGGCGCTGTTGATGCAAACTTGTGGTTTGACTCGCTTGAAAGCAGAGATTTCGCTCTTGCTGCGCTCCCTGCGCCGCAAGTACGGGGCAGATGCGCTTCACGGGTTGGAAGAGGGCGAGGAGGACAGGACCTTGTGGGTGACGGGCGTCAACCTTGATACCCTTCAGGACATTGTAAGCGCTTGTTGTGCCCCTGCATGGACCCGTATCCCCATGTCCAGCAGGGCTGGCTGGAGATGGGATCTTGTCATTGTTTGCACGCCTGACTATGTTTGTTGCTTGATCTGGCGTGTGTGTTTGGCGGGTGGTCTGTAGCATGTGCGCTTGGATCAGTTGCACGAGGCCTGTCTAACGCACGACCAGAAACGCTCCCACGCCCTTGAGCAGGTAGCCCAATGTCTGATGTTTGTGGTACGTCAGGTGATAATGTAGGCAAGAGGTTGCCTTGAGGCACGCAGTGCTACAGCGAGCAAGGTCGCCGCCCTTGTCAGCACTGCAAGATATGGTGCTTGCGGCTTTGCATGGGGTTTGTGTGACCGCGCTGCACTTTGTAGGAAGCCACAGAGGCCGAGCGTGATCGCGTGCTGGATGTGCTACAAGAGTTGGTACCGCCCAGCTCGTCGCTACAGCAGACGGTCAATGCGTTGGTAGACCAATTGGTGTATCTGGAGCGTGAGCTCGATCGGGCCGACGAGGATCGTCGCACCACAGAGGCACGCCTTGCCGGCCTCGTGGCAGCCAACACAGAGAAGCGTCCATGGCGCATTGAGGATGGTATGTTCGTGGGCTTGGAGGGTCTCATATGAGCCGCTTGAATTGGGGTCTCTTGAGAGTGTTCGGAAGCGCACATAATATGATCGCGTTGCACCTTCTTGCTCACTGGGACGGCAACCCTGCGTCATTTCTCAGTAACGCCGGACACGTATGATCTGCTCTTGCGTCGAATCGAGGAGCTAGAGCGTGAGGTGGCCATGCATCGTGCCCAGCAACGCACAACTCGTCCCACACCTGGATATGTCTGAATGACTAGTTGCCACGATCTGTCCCGAATTGAAACCAGGAAGTTATCGGTAGAAACGAAAAACAATTATATTTTCCTATGTTGGAGGTGAAGGTTGAAAACACATTGCATGCAGAACAACAACAACAAGTCACACGGGCACTGCATGTACTCTCTGGTTGGACGAGCATCGATCAGAAGGGTCGAGCACCACAACAACGAGCACAGATCTTATGCTAACAACCAACAAAGCTGAGAAGAGAAATGGGCACAAAATTCGCGGAAAATACTTAAAAATGACACTGTATGTCCCCTATGGAATAGCAACCGCTGGGGACTGACTGCCGGTCATGATGTTCGTTCACAACGTCGTTTCCACTCCAAAATAGTCGTCTCGTTGTGATGGTGTTTGAGACGGGTTTGCACATTCTCCGTGGAAGTTTTAGGGCGAGCCAGTTGCGCCAGGGTCTGCTGGATAGATGGATGCGGGCAGAGATCGACTCCCAAAGTTCGATCATATTTGGGCAAGACAACACCATAGGTTTCGTACGCCGAATGACAAGAACAGTACATTATCAGACAATATAGGTAAGCGATCTCACCTTCAGTCGTATCGAGTTATTGCAGAGAAATATGAAGCTTAAGTCATTACATCATTGCCAAACAAGCTGCATTCGTCACCCAACTTTTCATGTGAGTCATCCTAAACGCGCGTTTTGCTTTCTCTCACTCTCTTCCTGAAGCATTGTCAATCTAAATGCGTGTGTGGGCGTGTGTGGACGTGCTTGCTTGTGGATCAGTTGGCCAAACACTTGCTGGAGGCGGCATTTTTCTTCGTGCCCTCGTGCTTCAGAACACGACAGCAGCTATTTTCCTACCTTGCTCGTTGGTGACGACCTGACAGGATGGTTTGCAAGAGCTCCAAGACGGTGACGGTTCGGGACCCCCCGACCGCGCCCGAGTCTGCCTCGACCACCGAGCCACCAAGCAACGAGCCGCGTCTTCTGCTCGTGGCGTCGGACATTAAGGACAAAATGACCCTGAAGCTCGGCACTCTTCCCAATGTGTTCACGGTCATCTACGACGTCAACAAGGTCTCCCTGGCCGATATCGTGGACCGTGCCGAGGACATCCACAACAACTTTATCACCGTGGGCGTGCTCTGCCACGGAGGCCCCGGTCGCCTGCAGGTCACGCAGAAGGTGGCCATCACTGCCGAGAACTGCGTTACCGATGAGGAGGTCAAAAACTTTTTGTGTGGTCTGGCCAAGTTGACGTCTGAGCGCATTGACATTCTTGGTTGCGACGTGGCAGCGTCACCCGAGGGCAAGAAGATGCTGAAGGATATTGAAGAGCTCACGGGCACGCCAGTGGCTGGATCCGACGACAAGACGAGTGCTGCTGGCGCAGGTGCTGATACGGCCGATGGCAAGGGCGATCTCTTTTTGGAGACGGCTGGCATCGATGTGACCAACCTCTACTTTGATCCCGTCAAGATCAAGGCTTGGAAGGGTGAAGCGCCCATCCCCGCCGTCGTCGGTGTCATGGCCATGGGCTTTGCCAGCGGCGCTGCTTCAGCTGCCGGTGCCAAGGCATGCTCTCTGTTCTGGTAAACGGGGCAAGTGGCTGTATCTTAAACGACTGCAGAGGAGGCCTTGCACTTGCCAGCGTGTGGGTGCGAGTCGTCGCGTATTCGAATGTCATTTCTTTTTGTGTGGGGCCTGGTGCCACCGTAATCGTCCCTTGCTTTTCCGGCTCGTCCGAGTACCTCATGATTTTTCTTGTCAACCATCAATTTATTCCCTTCCATACCCCGTTCCGATACCACGACTGAGCAGAGCCATGCGGCCAGAGCCTACCCGCCCTGCGCAACGTGCAACGTCCCAACCTCCCACATCAGTCCTTAGTAACCAGCCCACCCCAACAGGAAGAAAAAGCTGACATTGTTGACACAGGCAGCGCGCGAGAGAGAAAGCGAGAGAGAGGGCCGAATTGGTTCGAGAAAGAGAGAGAGAGAGAGAAATGGAAAGAGAAATAAAGAGCAAAGAGAGAGAGAGAGAGAGAGAGAGAGAGAGAGAGAGAGGAGAGAGAGAGAGAGAGAGAGGAGAGAGAGCAGCATTTGACTTGATCTTGGCTGCTCACGGGTGCAAGCTCTTTGATTGGCCTGAGTTTGTGGCAGGGCCGGCTGTGGTTTTGAACAACACAAGACATGTCAGCGTGTCAGAGCTCTCGGGCTGTTAAGGTCAAAGCTGCTCCGGAGGCTGGCCCCGAAGACGTGCCGGCCACCAGCCCCAAGCCAGAGTCCAACAGCAATGATCCGCCAGCACTTCAACCTCGCCTGCTCCTGGTGGCCTCGGACATTGAAGATCTCTTCACGCTGAAGCTGGCCACCCTGCCCAACGTGTTCACAGTGATTTACGATGTCGAGCAGGCGACTTTGGAGACCATCCTGATGCGGGTGCAGGAGATGCACATGAAGTTTGCCACCGTGGGGCTGCTCTGCCACGGCGGGCCAGCACGCATACAAATCACCCGCAGCGTTGCCATTACACCACAAAGCGCTGTGGGGGATAAGACCATGGTCAACTTTTTGCGCAGCATGTCCCAGATGATCACCGAGCGACTCGACGTGTTGGGCTGCAACGTGGCCGCAACGGAAGAGGGCCGCCAAATGCTGAAAGACATTGAAGGTCTGATGGGTATTGTGGCGGCGGGCTCAGACGATAAGACCAGTGCCGTTGGCGCCGGTGCTGATACCACGGACGGCCAGGGTGACTTGTTTCTGGAAACGGCCGGCGTTGATGTAACGGAGGATTACTTTGACCCCATCAAAATCAAGGAATGGAAAGGCGTGGCGATCCTGGCCGAAGTCGCCGCCAATGTCATCACCCACGTTATTGTCAGTAGTCTTGTGTGTACTATCTTATAATAGGCCTTCCTCGGGCCTCGTCGTTGCGCTGCTTGTGGGTGAGCCACGTATTATTGTTGTATGCGCCGAGCTGGTCTCTTTCCTCCATCCATGTCCTCTGCATTCAAGCAGATGATGGCAATCGATTTCCAATACATCCTCGTTCGCATGCTAAACGTCAACTCCTCCCTGTCGTCGTGAACATGCTCATCCTCACTCCTAGACATCAGGCACCTCACCCCCTCCCCATTTCGCGCTGCCACAACTGCAGTCAGCTTCACACACACACACACACACACACACACACACACACACACACACACACACACACACACACACACACACACACACACACACACACACACACACACACACACACACACACACACACACACACACACACACACACACACATTCATTTGTCAGCATCACCAACGTTAATATAAACTTACCCCCTTTTACTTCAATCAGTATCCTCCTGCTATTATGAGCATGTCGCCTCGCGCTGGCGCAGCGGCGGCCACGGCTGCCGTCTTCCAGGACTCACAGCTGCGGGATGTGCTGCAAGCGACGGTGAAGCAGCTGTTGCAGCGGCTCTTGGGTAAGCACATTATGTTATTGTGAAGATCTTGGTTTGAATGATCCCATTGGATTTGAGGGGCTTGTTGCGCCACCTGATTCTCGATCCCGGTCTGTCCCGTTCCAGCAACTGGCCCGGTTGTGCTGCGCCATCCTCAAGTCCTCGCTAGCTTGGCCAGCTGGCTGTATGCACTCGCCTCCCTGGCACATCCTTCAGGTCGGTTTTGGTACATTGGCTCGTACACTGCCTGCATGTGCACCACCACAGCTGCAATGCCTCAATGACACCACAACCCACGCTCCACGCTCCAGGTCGCACACCGGGCGAAGTAGCGACCGGCGTGCGCCTGGTAAATCGCCATGGCCATCGTGTGGCACCTCTGGTAAGCCGTGCATACATGGCGCTGCAGCCGGGGAATGCGTGGGCTGGTTGGGTTGAATTCAGACTTGGGGAGGTGCAGCGACTCGTACGTATGGATCTTGATACATGCTTGATGTCTTGACTGTAGGCACGCATGCTTCATGAGACAGTGGTTTGCCTCGTCAAATGCGTGCTTGCCCTCAAAGTTGTGCCACGTCTGAGCACCTACCTGGGTGCGTAGTTAGCTGTGACGTCCAAATGCTACCTTCCACAAGCTACAGAGTACACTGACAGCCATCGCTGGCTTGGACGGGGTGCGGTGCGCAGGAAACTCGCAGTGGCACACGGCCTTCAACGCGGTGCGCGGGCTGTTCGAGCAGCGGGCGCTCTTGGCTCTACTCACTGGTGGTCGCGTCGTTCGCTACTTGCACCTGGTGCTCGGCTGGCGGTATCGCGAGGTATGCTCGCAGCGGTGGCCATCCTGCCTCTGTCCTTTAATGCCGCTTACGCCAGGGCTGGTCTGTTCCTTCTGTTGCAGCTATCAGGTAGTCCCAATTCCTCGGCGCCATGGGCCGACTGGATCTACCGCATTGTCGTGCTTCAACTGCTATGCCGGTCCGTCGCGTATCTTCATCTACCGATCCAAAGCCAGTTTCTCGTCTCGTCACTTGCTTTTGACAAAATGCGTTATCGTCACGACAAACATAGAGCATTGACCCTGGGCCGACTCGCCTTGGCACCCCTCCTGTCTACTCCCTCGCCGGGTGCCTTGTCGCTCAACAATCACGTTATCGAGTACCAATGCTGCCTGTGTCTCGGGTACGCAGATAACATCCGTAGGGGTGGGAAAGGGTTGATGATATTCTGATTTTCCTCGTTGGGCACCCACCCGATTGTGAGTGTCATTCCGTTCAATCTCATCCATGCGGTCAGCCCTAGTCGTGGCGCGCTGGCTACTCGTTGTGGCCACATTGCCTGCAGTGAGTGTCTCCAAGGTTGGCTGGCTTCCCAGTCCACTCAGGTACGATGCACTTCACGTCGGCTCAAGTCCTGTTGCAAGGCACATTGTCGCTGGTCCTTCACTGGCATCAACGATGGTTTGCTTTGCGCCCCCAAACAACAGAATGCCGTGTGCCCGGCTTGTCGCACACCCGTTTGTCCTGCGGACGTCGTTCACCTTCTTGCCCACCCATAGTCCCAGTCTGCCAGCCGCGTTTAGAGAAATTTCTTGGTTGGTTCGGCTAAGCCACAACTAGAAAACAGGCAGATGGAGATCCATGACTCAATTTATTCGGTCCATTTCGGATATGCTCGACAGAGCGCCGAGCCACGTTGGTACATGACGAGGCAGCAACAAAACATGCAATCCCAATTTCAACAACACGGCACAACATCAATAGTTTTGGCTCGTCCTCGAGCCCAGACGCATGACAGGCTGCAGAGCGTTGATGACATCAAGTGTCGATGCTTGACCAGCATGACCATACAATCACTCGAAAGCAGCACATGGCAAGGAAGGCAGAACTGGTTCACGGCAGCACTTGCACTACTTGGCCATCAGATCGCGATGTTGAGCTTCACGTACACGCATGACATAGGGTTGCGCCTCCTGCACGACGATTCAATTCAGCAAGCAGCCCCGCCCCCCAAAAAGCTCGTGAGACAAAGCGGTGATACACGAAGAAGACTCTGGTTCCATTTTAAAATTAGCACTTACCGCCAACCGGCCTTGCTGCTGCAAGCAGATGGCATACGCTTCATATGTCTGCACAGTCTCTGGATGATGTTGCCCGAAACGGCGCTCGCGAAACTGCCGGATCAACGAGAAACCATCAGCTGTTGTCGCTGCCACGCGACAGCGCAATACAGGTCGCAACAAGCAGGCCGAGACACAGTTGGCGCTGTGCATGCGTGCGTCGCAAAAAAAAATGACCTTTGACATACCGCCATGACTTCTTGCAGAAGCGTGTGTGCTTCAGCTAGACGACGATCGTCAATCAAAAAGCACGCTTTGTTGTGCTTGGCAGACGCCACGCGAGCTGCTCGTGTATGGTGAGGTCCAGCAAAAAAAAAAAAAACCCATGAGATTGGCCCCACACGTGACCAAGGATCGTATGTCTGATCACGCAAAAGTCTTTCAATACATGCAAGCGCATCACATACCTTCTTTGTCGCCCGTGGTCATGCTCGAAGCTGCCTTGATGCTTTCATCAATGCGTTGGTATGCTTCGTCCGAGCTAAAGGCAATCGTCGCATCGTCAACCAAATAGAATGCAGAAGAAAGCGACGCAGCGCGAAACCCCGAGCTATACTGCAAGTCGACGACCGTCTGTCGTACCGATCGCAGCGTCGTAGGGCTTCAGCCATGTTGGCCAAAATTGTTACTACGTCGTCCTCATTATCGTCAGTACCTTCGTTGAGCTGGGCAATTTCCAATGAACGCTCCAGCAGCGGCAGAGCCTCAGCCGCCCGGTTCATGCTGGACATGTGGGTAACCATGAGGTACAACCCAGCCAGGTTGTTCATGGCCATGCCTACCAGCGCGTGACGTGCTAAATGCCCAAGGTTCACCGGTGAGCAAGGTAATCATAGGGCGGTTGGGTAACGCAGACAATCGCCAACATCTTGCGTCCATACAGATGATGCAACCTACCGCCAAGCAGCCGCTGCCTCGTATTGATGCACTCAGCAAACAGGGTTTCTGCCCGGGTAAAGTTGCCTAACACATGGGACAAGACCAAAGCAGTGTGAGCTCAAATAGCAGCCAGCAGTGCGGAGTTAAGAAGACCAGGTAGGCGCCGATCCACGGGTTGCACTCACCAGTGCGCAAGACGATGGAAGCCAAGTTGTTCTTCATGGTGGCCACCGTCTCATTTTCGTCGCCAAACTCTTGATGGGCCAACTGTAGAGCTTGCTCCAAGTAGGGCATGGCTTGTGGGATCTGGCCAAGGTTGGAAAGTGCCTCCGCAAGGGTGCTCATGCTGGTCGTGAGGGCAGAAATGCGCTCACGACCCGACAAGCCCTCACACATGGGCATGACGGCCTGCATAATCTGGATGACGGAGCTCATGTCACCAATCTTCATGTGAATCGAGGCCTGGAACTGGCGCATGACCACACTCAGGCTATAACAGGTGCGAAACCCGCATTGAGGATGAAGCCCAAGCAACGGCAGCCTTTCTGCTGTGCCACGGAGAAACACAACTACGCACATGCACACACACACACACACACACACACAGACACAAGTACAAACACAAACACAAACGGAAACACACAAACATCCCAAAGACAAACAAACGAACGACCAAACAAACAAACAAACAAACGCAAGTCTAAGCGAGCAGCCAAATGCACAGGGCGGAATCAGACGTACTGCACACCCACACGGGCCTTGTCACATTCCTGCACGGCTTCGGCCGCTAAGCGCACGGCTTCCTGAGCATTGCCGCTAGTTGGGGGAAACCGATCAGGCAAACAAGATTAGAAATCATGCTGGCTCAGCTACCACTACCAATCAAGGCAGTGCGCCAAGAGAGAGAGAGAGAGAGAGAGAGAGAGAGAGAGAGAGAGAGAGAGAGAGAGAGAGAGAGAGAGAGAGAGAGAGAGAGAGAGAGAGAGAGAAAAGAGAGAAGAAAGAGGTTTTGAGCGCCAATCGAGCAATAAGCCCGGCCACATACCTGGACAAGGCACCAATGGCCTTCATCCGCAGCATGTCGTGCTTGAAGATGACCTTGTCTGGGCGCAGCTCACGCATTTGGTTGAGGCTATCCACAACCCAGGAGGTCTCTGTGTGCAGGCCATTGTTGACCACCATGAGATTCATGGCGCTCAGACAGCCCATCAAAATGTCTTGCTCTTCGCGCTCCAGAGTCGCCGCAGCCTTGAGTTGCTCATCCAACTTGGCTCGCATCCTGTTGATTAGCAATAGCAGGCAAATTAGTATTGCTGAGCAAGAAAGCAGGGATCTCATGGCAGTTGTGATTCTGTGTGTGTGCGGTCAAGTGCGCACACCCTCGATCGTCCTTTCTCTTGCAAGCCAGCCAAGCGTAGTAACATATGAGTTCTCAATGGCGCGGAACACACATACCCGCGGATGACATTCAAAATACCATCGTCCAAGTAGCTACAGTAGGCAGCAAAGGTGAGCGCGTAAAGGTTGGCGCCGCGTGAAGTGGCGTCAGCGTTGTAAAACGTGACCACATAGGGCTCGCTGAGGTAGTTCGTCAAGCGGTCTAGCTGCTTGGAGCGCAGCAGATGGTACGGCAGCTCGGCCATTTTGCGGAAGTTGGGATCCAAGGGCACTGAATTCTTGAATGACACGCCTATTCATCACCAACCATGGCCAAGCAAGTCATCGATGAGGGATAAACGGCACGATCAACGTGGTTTCACCGCAAAGTCTTTGCCAAAAGTCAAACAGCGGGTACGTACGCAATGTCAACAAGTCAGGCATCGAAGCCACGCGTCGATCTTCCAAGCCTTCTTTGCCAGCCTTGGAGATGTACGGCTTTGGCGTCTCGTGCCAGCAGCCTTCAAAATATTCAGCCATTCGGGCATGGAGGTCGGCGACCGCATCATTGACCTTATTGACCTTGAACACGTCCTCGTCAAAGTCATCAAGGCGGAAATTTGCTTCGCGTTGAATCTCTTGCTAAGAGTTGGTGTCAAAGCAGCGCAGTCGTTGATCAAAGGTACGTGAGCACTCGTGAGAGGAATCCGAGGAAAAAAATAAAATAAACAAATAAAATAAAAAAATCAAGGAGAACGGATGTTGAGCAAGGTTGAGCGTACCATGAATGTTTCGAGGGTCGGTGGCAGCCCGAATGGGTCTTGCTCCATATCCTGCTGACAGTAGCGCTTCAAAAAGTATGATTCGAGGCCTCGGTGCGACCAGCGGAGTAGATGGGCGCCGCGATGGGCCACGGTGCTGAGCAACGCCTCAAGGTCACGGCGCAAGCGAATCCACAACAGCGGCGGGCAGCGGCGGATGGGTGGCGTCCAGTATTGGAAGACATCGTTCAGGACGTCATCATCAAGGGAAAGCATGTCTTCCAGCTCACCTTCGGTTACGCCCTCACGTGAAAGAGTGACGTAGCCTAGGGCCTGACGTACGAGCCAGTGACCATGAACACGTTCAAGGCGATCAAAGATTTGGTTGAACAGCCCCTCGACGGTAGAGGCAAGCTCAATCTGGGCCTCCTCCGTGCTGTATGAGCGCCAGCGCCGCACGATCATGGCCAGCAGAGCAACAAGCAAGGGCGTGCGCGCAGGAGCAGCGCTTAGAGCCACGCGACATTGGTCAAGTTGACTGGGCGTCAAGCTACGCGCGCCCAACATCGCTTGCAGCATGGCCACGCTTTGGTCGACAGTTGGCTGCTCCAAAAACACTTCGGCCATCCGTGACATGGCAGTACCCTGCACACGGTTGTGCAAATCGCGAGCGAGTGCAATGGACTGCGTGTTGCAAGTCACAATGACGCGCACGTGACTGGGCAGGTGCACGGGCAACCAGGCCGTCACGTCGCCGTTTGCCACACGCCGCCAGCGATCAACACCGTCTAGAATTACCACGATGGGGGTCTTCGGGTCCGAGGTCATCAGCTGTGAAACAAAGGCGTCCAACAGAGCCTTGGGTTCCTTGGGCACTGATACTGCCTGCTTCTGCGCCGTGTTCAGTTGGCGCATCAGGGACCGATACGTGACAAGAAGGTCGCTGGAACTCGTCGTGAGACCACAAACACGCCCCAGCACGATGGCGTCCTCGCCAAAAACTTCACGCACAAGGGTGGTTGCGGTGTAGCCAGCCAGCACAGACTTGCCGCTGCCACCATTACCGAACAGAAGCAAAGGTAAACCAGAGTGCGTGCGAAGATAAGCGTTGACTTGCTGTTTCTGTCGCTCAAAGCTGGTCATACGCTGTCCCTGGTCACGAAGATGCATGTTGTGTGTTAGGACATCGTGAAGGAAGGGGTTGCTAAACAGCTCACCCTCCTGTCGAGCCAACGCCGCCTTGGAGGAAGCCACCAATTCAGTCTCAAAGTCCCGGATAAACTGGTTGAGGTAGGCCACGTGCTCCTTTTTGGTGGGGTTGATGCCGGCCTTGGCCGCAAAGTCCACGTCGTACTCGCGGATCAAGTCGGGGCCCAGTGCCGCCGGCAATTCTTTTTCGCGCAGCTGGGCCAGTAGGTCTCGGGCCTCTGGGTCCTGCTCATATTTGCCCCAGGTCAAGTCTGTAAATTTGCGTACCTCGGGGTCCTTCCGCTTGATGGCAGCTGGGAGGTCACGAATATTGCGCTTGAACCAGAAGCAAGTACGGGCGCGTTGATCCTCCGGCACGTGAAGGATGCCACGGCGAATTTCCTCTTCTGTGACGGACTGAATGAAAGAGTTGCGCTTGAAGGTGGTGTCGGCATCATCACCCACAAATACGGCCTTGGCGGCAGCGCGCAAATGGGCCGTGAGAGTTTCAAACACGTCCCACCATTCACTGCGAGCGGGGCCTCGTAGCTCGTTGTCCTCAGACAGGTAATTGGGAATGAGTTCGGGGATGGGCAGCAAGATGTACGAGGGCGGGGAGCAATTCTCATCGAGGCGGAACCACTTGTCCACCAAGGACCCAGCTTTGGGATCTGTGATGGCTTGGCGCAGACGCACAAAGTCATCTGCCTCAATGATGGCAGGGAAAGGTCGGTAGCCGTAGCGCTGGGACAGGAAGGTGACAAAGTTCAAACCCATACTCACACGCTGGCACTCGCGCAGCTCTTGCATGCAGATGATGGACGTTTGGTGATCTGCCGTGGACTCGTCGCGGATGCCCCAACTGAGGGCCGTGATACAGCAGAAGTCAGTCAGCTTTGGCACAGCACCATGCCCATCATGTCAACCGCCGTTCACGTGATGCCAAGCTCATGAAACTCACCGCATGTCAACGACTTGAAATTCAAGACCAAGGGCTCGAAGGGCGTCACGTACGCGGGGGTAAGCTTCTGCCATAAGCTTATCGCGCTCCACTTTCAAGTCATCAAAGGTCGAAGAGGTGAAGATGCGCACCACCTAACGGGTACAGGCAGAACACAGCGCCAATGAGATGAGCTGTCCGGATGCATCGTGACTTGACTGAAGCGCAGTTTCAACGAGAAAAAGCAACAAAAAACAAAACAAAAAAACAAACAAACAAGCAAACAAAGAAACAGTCAAGAAACCAAGCATCTCAACGACACCAGCGAACAAAAATCGACAGGCGTTTTCGTGCCAAATACGAGATCGCACATTTGAGGGCAGAGATGTTGTAGGGACCTGGCCTTTGACGCTGGCAAGAGCCAAAGGGTGGGGCCGTGTGGCGGAAAACTCCTCGCTCAGCACTTCAGCTTGCGATTCATCTTCCATGAGAACCGGATTGTCAACCACGAACTGGCGGCGCATCTCGAGTTCCTCGACATCACTGGCTGCACTAGGACCAGTGCGTTTTTTCATGTGTTCAATCACGCAATCAAAAGACTTGAGCAGTTGGAAGTGGAGGCGTTCACGGCACAGCATGGTGAGGTAAGAAAAATCTTCCAGCTGCTTGCGAGCTTGATCCACCTCGCCTAATGAGGTCGCACGACGCAGGACGGAGGGTCAATTTGGCATTCGCGTTGGATTTGTTAGACAAAGGCCAGAGGGGCAGGTTAGGGCACAAGACGCAGTCAAATGCGTGTGCATACCGGCATCAGCAATCCAAGCGAAAACGTCCGCAGCAAAAGTCACGATCATCTTGTTGGCATGAACATAGCGAATGACGGCATGAGACAGAGCGATGATGCGCTCGTTTTCATGTGCCTGACGCTCAGGCACAACACTATAAAACGCGCGCATTCAATCAGATATTAGGCAAATAACTGAGCAAACAAGCGAGCGTTGTTCGAGGTTCGCATAGATGGCAAAGGCTGATACGAACAGGCTTTGTAGCGCTTGGGATATAATTTCGCTCACGACCATGACCTTGCCATGGGGGTTCAGCTTGCAGTTGACCACCGAGCCCTTCAGATCCTCCAAGAGAGCATTCAGCTGCAACAAAGCACGCGTTGAGCCCACACACCTTTTTCGATCGTGATCATGGCGGTGGAATTATCGCTTCGTACCTCGTCTGCAGAAAATTCGCGACCCCGCAGCGTCTCTTGATGCAGGTTGAGCATGGTCAAGAGCTGTTCGGGAAGGATGCGCAATCCAGTTTGGCGGATGTACAAGAAGACTTGGTCCACCAAATCTAACAGACGCAGCCGGCACGCATGACAGCTCGCAAGAGTGCAAATGCACACCATTGATGGGGAAGGCAGGGCGGCACAGGGCCTTCCTTTTTATTCCATTCCCTCCCATTCTTTTCCCATCACATTACATGTAACGTACCTGCGGCATGCTTGGCTTGTCCAAGAACAACTTGCAACGCTTGCAGAGCCGTCGGTAGATCCTTGACTGACTTGAGCGTATCGGCTGGGGAGGCCTTGGTTTTGGCTGCTGCCAGCGCAGCAGCAGCAATGGCAACTCGAATGTAGAGAACAGGCCCATCAGGCAGCTTAGAAACGGCGGCCCGCACGCTCTCCACCTTAACTCCTTGCGCGGAGGGCATGTCAGCAATTACTGCCGAACACAGATCAACCGCTTTGACGAGGGGTGTGCGAAGCACAACGGTATCCGGGTTGCGTGCCTAGTGTACGACAAACAGAAACAAGATGAGTTGAGCTGAGGCCCTAAGCGACATTGTGGACCCACATACCACAAAGCCTGGCACGCTGTCTTCATCCAGAACCCAAATGTTTCTGAGATTGGACAACGGATGCCCTGGCTTGAAGTCATCAACTTCATAGTTGGGTGGAGTGTCCAACTGCTCAAGGCCACCCATGACCAGCAGCACACTGTGCATACGAGGGTTCACACCCGTGAGGTTGGTGCCAACAGTCTCATCGCAAGTCTCAAACGATCACAAACAGGCATGTCCAGGATACGCAGCACACCCAGAGTATGCATCTTACTGTGACTTCCGTTGCTTCATGAAAAACTCAGTCAACTTGGTCTGTTGGGATGGTGAACAACGGTGAGCCTTGGGCAACGCAGTAGTGCCAATGGGGGCTCAAAAGAATACCTGCAAATGTTCCTTGGTGCATTCCAGATCGGCCTTGTCATAGTGAACGGCCTGATGGTTGGTGTTGCCGCTCATGACATTGTAGTAGTGGTAGAAGGCTTGCATGACATGGCCAATGTGCGTCACGTCACGCGTGTGATAAAGCACCGTTTGTGGAGAGGCAGGCATGCCAAAGAACGGCTGAAAGGCACGAGGCGAGAATGTTGGAGGAAAGATGGCGCCATGAACCATGGGTGATGAGTGTTTGCACTGGGCGAGAAAGACCAAAAGCGTGCTTTCCGCCACCACGCAATTTCTGCTCAGCAAGGCGATAAAAGAGAAGATTGCAAGATGATTCAACAAACGAACCGGGGCTTCGGAAATCTTGTCGCACAGGACATTGATGATATCACGAGTAAACTTGACCGTGTGGCAAATCATCTGTCAAGGCAGCGATGGTGGGTTTGAGCTTCAAATTGCAGACTCTGCTGGTATGGGCAGGGGAAAGGAGTAGGGGCGTGGCCCTACCGAGGATGCACCGCAAGCAGCTGTCAAATGTGGAATTGCGCCCAGCCAATTTTGAAGGGGGGGCATGGCTTGGCCCACCACGCTGGTTAGGGTTGCATCGCCATCACCGTGCGGCTGGCAAAGACACAATCCTTCAGCAGACATGGGAACACCTGTGATGGAGGCCAAGAGTCCAGTTTAGACATACTCGAACTGTGAAGGGCTGTGAAGGGGTTTGAGGGAAACAACGAGGCGAAGCGTGGATGTGCCAACGAACCCGAAATGCCACAGCAAGCGCATTGGATGATGGCAGACTGCACTTCCTGCTGGCCTTGGTGCTTGTCAAACATGTCCTGCTCACGTGCAAGACAAGTCGCGGTTTAGTCAGACCTCGGGCTTGGGTCAAACAAAAAGTGACAGCGGGACACATGATATTGGCTTTGTCGACTTGTGTGTTTTGTGAAACCAGGAGTGACGCACCTTCACAGACTTGGCTTCGTCCTCGGAAAAGTTGAACCAGATGACTTGGGTGTTTTTTCCTTTGCAAAAGGTGCAGGGCTACGACCAACGACACGATGAACGTGGCATGACAGACAACCGCCCATAAGATGCAATGCATACAGCAACACACAATCGCCGAGCCCTTTCATTGTTGTGAATGAACGCACATCTTGATCACCAATCGTGGTGCCACTGGTGGTGGCGGCTCGTCCGTCATCCTGCGCGCGGCCGAAGAACTCGTTTCCGGCGGAGAAACGGGCATGATAGCATTTGTCACATCGCAAAAATGCAATTCGACGAAAGCCTGGCAGAGGCTTGCAGAGCTGACGAGCGCTCAACGCAAGGCATCGTGAGGCAGATCGCGCTGCCTGTGGTGAGGCGACGTGGAGCAGCGTGCATGTGGGCAAACGGACCTGGGGAGCCGAGCTCTTGGCACCCTCACGAAGCATCAACGACAACGTCTGTCGACCACTTCCACTACAACCAGTAACGAAAAGATGAAAACAAACACACATGAGCGGTCAGCCACACGCATAAAGCCACTTTGTCGAGTAGGAGTGGTCTTTGTCAGCAAACAGACTTCAACGTACGGTGGTCCAGTGATGACAATATGCCGAATGTTGCCATCAATAGCAGCGGCGAAAAGGTCATCCATGACCTTGTCGAACCCGACCACACGTCCAGGGAGGTGGCTATGACGATCCGCCATGTCCAGGTTCGTGGGGCGCCATTTGGCAGCCGCGATCAGGTTGTCGCGCAAGGCCCTGTCCATGGGTGCAGGAGCCGCCGACGGAGCCGCCGATGTAGGCGTGGCAGTGGAGGTAGGAGCGGTGTCGTTGGTCCGAGAAGTTGGCGCCACGGCAGCAGGCATGGGGCGGTCGACCTTGTGGGCGCGCAGCTCTGCGCAGGCTCGTTCGATGGCAGCCTTCCAGGCTGCACGATCTTCGACGCTGGTGAAGCGAAAGACGTACACGCGGTTGGGAACGGCTACGTGTAAGCCGATCGAGGCCTTGGCAGAACTTATTTCACTGACTTCGTACACGCCGGCCAGGCCTGCATGGGTCGCGGGTTAAGTTTGACAGGTTGCAGGTGAGTCGGAGTCGCTGGCTGTTTGTACAGAGCGAGAGCGGCACACACGCAACGGACCAATCACGCCTTTGGCAACGCGGCCCGATTTGTCAGCATAGTAGGCCAGCGTTTTGGGCCGCAACACAAACCAACGTCGACGCCAAGTTTTCATGACGCCGCCCTATGTACAGTCGAATCAAGGCCGTAGTATAGGAGTGGGAAAGAGCAAGGAGCTTGCAGGGAAAAAAAACCGATGTCGACGTGTGAAACGTGTTGGAGGATTGGGTTTGACCGACCTGCTTTTCAATTTCGCCCTGCTTGAGAGTTGTGTTGCTCTTGGGGTCAGGCTTGACCAGCACTGAGGCAAGTCGCCCACGGGAGGGACCGGCATTGGCGGAATCTAGCCGCAATGCCAAAGCGAGGAAGTGCGTGAATACAAGAAAATATACAAGAAAATAAAGAAAGGTAGCATGAGCCTAGGTGTGGCTTGCCCGGATCAAAGGGGTCATACCAGCGACCATCTGGGACGGCGGCATGGCAGGGGCGACCTGAGCTGAGACAGCTCCGCCATTTTGTTGCATCTGGGCAAGCATGGCCATGGCATTGTCTGAGCCGGCTGGTTGCGCACCGCCGGCTTGGCCTTGCAGTTGACCCATGAGGGCCATGGCATCAGCAGGGCTCATGGCTACGGCAGCGCCGCCTTGGGCGGCAGCGCCTTGTAGCTGCGCCATCACACCTCCCAGACCACCTACCCCAGGTGGCAGCCCCACAAGCGCAAGCAGGCCAAGTCAGGAGAAGGAAGGAGGGAGGGAAGTGTTGGACGTAAGTGTTGTGTTGATTGTAGCAAGGGTTGCTACTGAATTGGCGAGGCGTGAAAAACGCACCTGCACCGCCACCGGCCCCACCTTGCATGGCGCCCATGAGTTGCTGCAGTTGTGCCATACCGCCACCTACATGGGGCGCAAAGCATTGAGAACGTGGTGGGCGGGGCACCAAATAAAGAAACTCCGCAGGTGAGCAAGCTTACCAGCGCCACCACCGCCTTGCATGGCGCCCATCAGCTGTTGAAGCTGTGCCATGCCACCCTGGGCACCGCCTGTCAGTATTCGGAAACATTGGTGATGAGTGCCAGCTTCAAGGGCACAAGCCGCAAAGCCGCAAAACCGAATCTGGCTGGAAAGAGCCGTGTCAGCCCCGTTGCATGCGTACCAGCACCTTGCAGGGCCCCCATGAGCTGCTGGAGCTGTCCCATGCCACCCTGAGCACCACCTGGCACAAGATTGGGCAATGGGGCACAAGATCACAGCAGTCAGGGTGGTCGTGTGTCAGTGTCGAGATGATCGCATCTTGCAGGCATGCTCGGTCATGTGTGACGACTTACCGCCAGCTCCTTGCTGGAAAGCCTGTACGGCTTGCATGGCCTGCATAAGGCCACCCATGCTGGGCAATTGGCCCGGCATGACCATGCCCGGTAGCTGCGCCATGATGGAGAGATCTCAGCCTCTCCCGAGCCCTAAAAATTTCAGTCTCAGCCCCTCTTTTCTTTTCCACACACACGCACTCATGCACAGTCAAAGGGGGGTGCCCTATATGGCGCCGCATCCATACAGTCGACACAGCAATGAGCGAAGGGCTGGAAGCTGAACCAAGCCGAACAAAGCAAAGGAACCCCTCCTCCCCCCCTTCCACCGCCTCTTTCAAGCATCAGGCGCCGTTCGATCAGACCTTTGTACACTGTCAGTCACAGAGAGAGAGAGAGAGAGAGAGCGAGCGAAAGAGAGAGAGAGAGAGAGAGAGAGAGAGATCAAGAGAGAGAGAGATCAAGAGAGAGATCAAGAGAGAGAGAGAGAGATCAATCAAGAGAGAGAGATCAAGAGAGAGAGAGATGAGAGAAAGATCAAGAGAGAGAGAGAGATCAAGAGAGAGAGAGAAAGAGAGAGAAAGATCAAGAGAGAGAGAGAGAGAAAGATCAAGAGAGAGAGAGAGAAAAAGAGAGAAAGAGAGAGAGAGAGAGAGAGAGAGAGAAAACCCAACCAACAAGGGATCCAGACTGGATTTCATCACTGTCTGACAATGTTAAATGTAAGACGTTTCAGTTTCATTCAGTCTGACTTTCACACACTTTCTCTCTCTCTCACTCTCGCTCTCTCACTCTCTCTCTCGCCGGTGAGATCGCGGTGTGTGCGCCTGGTGGCGGGTGTTCAGGGGGCGGGGGGAGCATGAAGCTGGCAAGGTGGCTTGGCATCGTCCTTGTCGTCGTTGTTGCCAGGGCCGGTTTCCGCTGTCTTTGGACACGCTTTTGCGTGTTGATTGTTGTCGGTGTTGTTCTGATCGTCCGAGTGACTTGATCCGCGCTGCTTCCAAGAGAGACCTCATTCCATGCCTGCCACATCCGCCTCACACCTGTTGTTGCGGGGTCGGTCTGAAATAACACTGCACTGATCGCCTACTAGAGATCCGTTGCCGCCAAAGCCAGTGCTATTCACGGGCAGTGGGCTCCGGGTCTTTCCGGCATGGCCGCCCACCTGAATTTGCTGCGCGAGCAGCATCGCAAGCTTCAGGTTGGCTCGACCCTTGAACCTGATTGTGCAACTCGTCTTTTGTTCGCTCGGGCATTTGAGTTGAGCTGCGGGGGCTGCACTCCTTCATCTTAAAATTACCCAGCTCATGCCGGCATGTATTTTTCTTGGTGCTTGACTCATATGTGACGTCCTCAGACACACTGTCTTGAGCTGGAAAAACGGCTATCGGCATATGAGAGCGATGGTCAAGGCCAGGCGCTCCTGACCTCATCACGCTCAGCCATCCTGGCTCTCACCGCGCAGCTCTTTGATGCAGACCGTTTCAGGTCTGAAGGCGTACCGATCCTGTATTTTGCCCTCAATTCTCGGCCCTGATGTGCACTAGTTTGAGCCGAAGTCCGGCTTTTCGACGCAGCTGTTGTCATTCCCACTGATTTCTGGCGCTTGACAATAGTGATTTGACAATCTCCATTGCTGGACGAAGCATCAAGGCGCATCGCTTTGTTCTGGCCAGCCGCGGCAAATGGCCCGTGACTGATTTGGCCGCCACCAGCGCCTTGGAACTACCCCGTCTCAGGTAAATCGCCCGCCGATCAGCAACTGCTTCACGTGAAAATCACACGGCATCCCTATTTCGTTCTCATTTCTGATCCCGCTTGATCCCCCCAAAAAACAACCAAACTGATTCAGTTGGACCGTGGGCCAAGCCATGGTTCGATTTTTGTACACGGATGAGATTGCGGGCTTGTCAGACACGCTCGATGACCGACTCGCCCTCCTCGAAGCTGCCAACGCCCATGAGCTTCCGTTTCTACTACGTCGGTATGTCAAAGTCCTGATGGGGCCTTGGCCTCGGTCTCGTACACTTTGTTATTATAAAAACGCTTGCCCCTCTTGTCACACTTGCGCCCCCACCCTCCCTTGTATACTTTACGTCTGATGCCTCACCCCTGGCTTCACTCTTTCTTTAGCTGTGAAAACTTGGTGGTGGATCAAGTCTGTCTCAACAATTGCGTTGCAATTCTCAACGCTGCCCATCGCGTCAATGCTGCGGAACTCAAGCAGGTACACGAGGCGAGACTGTCCCGTGTTCCCGATTGCCAGCCCGTCAAAAGGAAAAGAGATAGGTCCAGAAGGAATGCCGGATCGTGACATCTCTGATATCATTGTCTTCTCGATTGGCACCCACTACGATCCAGTATACCATAGAGTACATGGCCAACGAATGGGATGATCTGCGCCCAGAGCAGTTTGCGGACTTGGAGGCGTCATTGCTATATGATCTGGTATGCAGGGTCTTTGTCCGAAGGCTTGCTACTGCTATCGCCCTTTTCCGTTGCCGCTTCTGCTTTGTGAGGTATCATCATGCTCTTCTTCATCTTGGCGTCGCTCACCCTGAGCTGTGGCTGGTGTTTGATGTTCTCAAAGATCAAACGCAAGACAACCTATCCACTGCACCTTGCTGTGCAGCTACAGCGGGAAGATGTCGTGTTTCTCTATCTGGTTGAGAACGATTTGGATCTGCGCTCAAAAATTAACGAGGTCCGAGCTCCTCGAGCGCGTTGCGCGCCCAGCAAGCGCCCACACATCTTGGCATTGCACGTTGCCTTGAGCGCACGCACGGTCATTTAGCATGCCCTGTTCTCTTTGCCACGCCGTTTGTCTCCTCACGCAGTGCAACGATCAAGGCACGGTGCCCCTCAAACTGGCGCTGGATTTGCGAAACACGGCTATTGCCACGACCCTGGTGCAACACAACGCCGACGTCAACGCCAAGGGTGAGTTTGCCAACCTAAAATTCATTGGCCTCCTCTCAAGGAACAGAGTAGCATGTCCTGTTACGGCTCAATCCGTTGTTGTCCTTCCCCCCGCCCCCTTCCCCCGAGAATAGACGAGGATGACGTTCGTCACCTGCTGCACTCGTGCATTGAAGAGCAAAACGAAACGGCAGCCTTGTTCCTCATTGAGGTTAGTCACCATACATGATAGTGCCTGCATGCACCTGCTGTCTTGATCTATCTGATTCAAAACAAATGTCTCAACCCTGTTCTAGAACAATGCGGATCCTCGCGTGACCACCGCGGTTGCCCAAGCAACACCCTTGCACTGTGCAGCTCTTGCAGACTCTGCCGCTGTCACTGCTGCCTTACTCAAGCGTCGTGTGGATGTCAACGCTCGCGACCATCAAGGCGATACGCCCAGTCATTGTGCTATCCGCCAGAAGCATGCCAAGGTCGTTGATCTTCTGCTTTCAGCTCCGGGCGTCGACGTTAATATCACCAACAATGAGGTGGGCTTGGTGGCCATGGTACCCCGCCCTGGCTTATACCGCCCTTGGTCACTCACATCCTACCATGCATTCATGCTGTCGCGATGATGATATGTCCGCATAGGGCCACACACCGTTGTGGCTCGCCCTTGGCTTTGAGGATCAGCGTTACGCCCAACAGCTTGTGGACCGTGGTTGCGATGTTAATCTCCAATCCGTGACTGGTGACACCATGCTCCATGATGCCATCTAGTACGTGCACCGGAGCATCTCGTTCGCCACCAATTTTGACCTGGGCAAAATAGCTTCTCCACCTCACGCACTGCTCGGGGATGTATCTCATCCTACTTTGTAGCAAGGACCACACTGCCGCCGCCCTGTTCTTGATCGATCACAACTGCAATGTTCATTTGACCAACCAGAATGATGTGACACCCCTGCACGCAGCCTGTGCAAACGGCAATCAAGTTGTGGTACGTCTCATGTGCTCGCCACGTTCAACCTCTCCGTCGCCCACTTGTTTTTCAGCTCACATGCCAATGGTTCATGCTGTTTATGCTGCTTTCGTCTTTTCTCCCAGTGCGAAAGTCTGCTCAAGCGACATTCAAACGTGAATGCCCGGAATAAGGAGGGCAACACCCCCCTCATGACAGCTGTGATTGCGGCCAAGCCAGAATGGGGTACGGCAGACTGACGCGTGTTTTGAGACTTTGCACATGCTATTTGGGCTTGTCCCTCTGTTTCTTTGGATTTCGAAAAAGAGCTTGCCGACGCGTTCTATTCTTTACAAAGGCTTCTCTTGGCATGACACCACGTCACTTTGTAGGCACCAAGCTGGTGGAGACGCTATTGGCACAGCCCAGCTTGGATGTAAACCTGGTCAACTATGAAGGGCGCTCAGCTTTGGCCTTGGCCTTGGCCAATGAAGACAGTATCGATGTTATTGGGCCCCTCCTGCTCCAAGCAGAAGCAGGTCCGATTGTTGGTCGAACGACCGGTCCGCTCTTCTCAGTGATTAATCAAGCGAGCACGATGTGTCTTTACCAGCTTGAGCTCATCTTTCTGCCCCGCTCGTGCATACATGTTGTGCCATCGTCGCATCTTTCTTTTAGATGCCGAGCTGGTCATGCCTGATGGATATAACCTGCTGCAAACAGCCATCTTGGCAAATAACACCAAGGCAGCAACTCTTCTGATCCGCAAACCCGTCCAGGTGGATATACCGACGCCAGATGGTCGTCCACCCTTGTTGGTAGGTAGTTTGGCCTGGGTTTACTATAGTAGCCATGCCCAGGAGCAACAACAATGGCTTTGGTCAATCAGCGAACGTTCAGAGCGCATCACGCTTCACATTGCGCAGGTCTCACCCGCACATTCACGGCTCATCCTCATCCTTGCGCGTGCGCGGTCTGTGGTGATAGCTGGCCGTAGAACAGCACAGCCTGGCCCTGCTTCACGAGTTGTGCCGAGCGGGCTGCAATGTGTACGCTGTGGATACCATGGACAACTATGCCATGTGGAGTGCGCTGAGCATGGAAAAGCACGACTTGGCCCGTGCTCTGATAGAGCATGGCTTTGACGTCAATTGCCTGCAGGTGGCCAAGCACATGACTTTATTGCATCAAGCCGTGTCTGATCTCAACATTTCCATTGTATCGGCGTTGCTCGCTTTGGGCGCTGATGTGAACGGCCGTCGCGACGATGATGACGGCACACCTTTGCACATGGCTGCGGCTATTGGCGCCGATGCCAACGAAATCATCCGCACGCTTATCCAGCGCGGCGCCGATGTCAATGCGCAAGATCGTGCCCAGGAGACCCCCCTGCACCGGTAGGTCTTTGGTGTGGCTTGGACTTGCTGGCTCCATGCGCGTGTGTGCGTGTGCGCCAAGAGCTTATTTTTCTCGCTTCACAACCTACCCGACTTGTTCCTTATCGCTGATATAATGGTTCAATAGAGCCATCTATGCCCAACAAGAGCCTGTCGCCATGAAGTTGCTTGGGCTCAAGGACAGATTGAAACTGGGTGTATGTGAAGTTTGCTTTCCGTTGGCTTGGGAATCTGACTCATCTAACAAAAACACCGGACTCTCTGCGCTCCCTCACGCTCATATTTGGCCCCGCGATAGCTCCGCGATCAAGCGGATCGGACCGTATTTGGGGCAGCCTTGTTTATGAAAAATCTGCATGTGGCTTCAGGCATTTCGCGCTTGGTACCATCAGCCATCGAGGAGCGCAATCGGCTTGGCATGACGTATCTGCATGAGGCTGTAGCCGACTCCAACATCGAGACGGTTGAGTTTCTGCTCAAGCTCAAAGTGGACGTCAACGCACGCATGGCCGTACGTCTTTTGTTGAGTTTGATGAAACAGGGGGCTGCGCCGTGGCATTTGCATTTTTGCTGCATTATATTTCGTTATGGTGGACGCGTCGTTGCACTCTGCGTTGGTTCCTGTTGGCCGGTAGCAACTGCATCTCAGACAATTTCTTCCCTTGTAGGACTCAACCAAGCGCACACCTTTGGCGACTGCAGTCGAGCGCGAGTTTGAGCAGGGCGTTCGCGCCTTGCTGCTGGCAGGCGCCGACCATAGTATTGCAGATGCCGACACACGCTGGACTGGTACGTGGTTTCTCTATAAGCGGAGAGGAGAGGAGGGGAGAGAGAGCGAGAGCGAGGGAGAGAGAGAGAGGGGGGGGGGGGGGGGAGAGAGAGGGCGAGGGAGAGAGAGGTTTGAGTAGTCTTGGTCATCCCAGCCAGAACAAAGTTTGGGCATACTTTTGGGCGAGTCGACGACAAACTCACACTTGACACTTGACTGTTGTGCCGGCCGTTCAGTGGCCCACATTGCAGCCTTGCTCGGCAACGGCACCATATTTAAATTGCTCGTCGAGCACGGAGCCAACTGCAATGCTGCTGATGCTGATGGGGTAGGTAGTCACGGCGGCCACTTAAGTGTTTGGCAAATGGCGGGTGCAAAGCTGGTCAAGGCGGCACCAATACTCAACTCATGGCACGACACATTCATAGAACACCGTATTGCACGTGGCCATGAAGCGACCACAGGCCGAGATCATTCGACAGCTGACCAAAATCCCAGGCTTGGATTTTTTTGCGGAGAACAATCAGGTATATCATCGGCCGTTTGCTTGGAGCTGTGTCTTTGATCAGAATCCGCGTGTGGCATGCCGGCATGCTCGCGGTCGCATAAGTGTGGATGCAAGAGCCTTTGCTGATTGTTCTGCATGGCTTGCAGAAACAAACACCCTTGCACTTGCTCGCGGAAAGCGCGCCACCCAACGGCTTGGAGATTCTCAAGGTGGGGGTTTCGGCTCCTGTATGCAAATGAGAAAGCATCCTCTATGCAAGGAAGACGCTGAGTGGGTTGGCATCCTCCGTGCAGTGGTTGTGGCTTATGGATGAGACTGGGTGCTCTTATGCAGATCATTTTTGAGCTGATCAACCATAATCTGAGCCCCACGGATGCAGAGGGCAACACTCCATTGCACGTGGCCATGCGCAATGGTGCATCAGACATCTCAATGGGCCTTATTCGAAACGGCGCACACCCCGGCGTACCCAACGCAGAAGGTATGGCATGCTCGCTCGGATTCTGCCTAATGTATTTTCAACGGGCTTTTTTGACTCATATCTTCCTTCTATCTCGCTTCACCAGGTGCTTGCTGCTTCGATATTGCGCGGACCAGTCCCAAACTGGGCAAATTGTTGATCAAATTACTTGGTGAGAGCCTGCGTGCAGCATCGCAGACATCATGCCCTCTGACAGCGAGACAGGAAGGCTTTTGTTGTATTTTACCTGCCATGCGTGGGTGGGCTCATGGGTCTGTCGGACCTAATAGAGCTGATACGGGATCCCCCCGCCTGGATTGAGGCGCCTTATTGCCAAGAGTGCAAGTCAAAGTTTACATCGAAGACTCGCAAACACCACTGGTGGGTTCGGTTGGCCTAGCGCCGGGGTTGCGCCGTGGCATACCTCTCATTGCTTGCATCACGTGCTGGGTTCTTTGTTGATTTCTTCGGCATGGTGTTTCTTGGGACGATGCAGCCGTCATTGTGGACGCGTCGTGTGCAAGAAGGACAGTACCAAGCAGTGCCCAATTGTCAAGTTTCAGATGCCGAAACCGCAACGTGTGTGCGATCTGTGCCACCTGGTGCTGACTGGTGGTGTCGGCGATTTGGGCTAAATTTTTGGCTCAAGACGTTGTGTTTTGTCGAGCTGCTGAGCCAAGGGAGGTGTTTTTTGTTTTTTGTTAAAAGGATAGTCAGTGTCTAGATGTTTAGCGTTACATGCATGTCAGGGAGCTCCAGGAGCTTCTCTGAACATGGTTGGTAGAGAGGCAAGTTGCACGGTCAGCTTCCTTGCCCCACAGCTTCACGCTTCAGGATAAAGGGCGCAATTTCTCTTTTTTTTTTTTTTAATGTGACCATCTAATAATTTAGTTTGCAGCTGATTTGCGCGTTTGTCAATTGGGACTCGGAACCTGGGACTTGGAACCTGGGACTGGGGACTTGATGGCTCCTGCTAGCAGCACGAACACTCTGTTCGTAAAGCAAAACCTTTTGTGCCGCGAGTTGCGTGTGCATTCCATCGATTCACCGTGCACAACAGCTGTTTGCACACACACACCTTCTCCATTTTCCACACACGGACATTTTTTTTTTTTGGAACTTGTACAAGATAAGATGGCTGGGACGAGTGATAGCCCCGCGTCGGCAGACGCCGTTATGCCGCCCGTGGGGGAAAATGGGATCCTGTACGACGTGGTCGAGTCCATCTATACACCTGGCCTTAATGGGGGCGTTGTCATCGTGCTGGCGGCCATCTTGCTGGTTCTTTTCATGGTCAATGTCTTCCTTCTGGTGGTTGTCGGTCCAAACATCCATGTGATTGTGCTCCTCTGCCTGACTGTCATCCTGTCGGGCCTCATGATCTGGTACGTGGTTCAATGCGCGCGTTTGGGTTTGGTCTGGTGGGAGGTGGGATACGCTGGTCCCGGGAACATGACAGCTTGCGGCGCGGCCTGATTGCATTAACATTTTGGCACCACGTGCTCCGCCTCTCGCGGTTTTTAGGGTCATCCCACAAATTACCGAGGCGCAAAACAATGCCAAGAAGGAGCAGACGGGTTCGGAGGCTGAGAGCAGTGATAAACCATCCGAGGATACGACAGAGAGCAAAAAGGACAACTAAAGGAGGGTCTCGTGGACCCAATATGATAGAGAGAAATCGACTAGACTCAGATCATTTGCAGCGTTTCATCCGTTTGCTTGCAGACGAGACATTCCATGTGTGCGCACCCAAACAGCTCCAGTGGCGGCCCGTTCTCTTGGCCTGTTTTCAGTCCTCTCTCGACGTGCGATATTCCCCCTTTGAGCAGGCTCGGGCGTATTTGGACAGGGTGGGGAGGACGTGCGGAATCAAATAATCATGCTTCTGGCGCAAGGATCAAGGAGCCTTGGCGCTGAAAAGTGACTGGTGCACGGTGAAGCGATTCAATAATCGATTCTCAGGTCGGCACTTTGGGTCAGGAGGGGCAAGATATTTGTTTGTCAAAGGCGACCAAGGCCTCTGAATGCATCCAAAACAGCATGGCGAGTATGAGCGCTGCTCTGCCGGATGCCAACGGGTATGGGTCAATCATGGCCGGCGTATGCCACACACCGTGTACTGAGCCCCATTCCTGAGTACAGATGAGGCGGCGTGCTGTAGCGAGACGCGCAGCCCAATCCCGGCTAGAAGATTGGCAGTCTTCATGAGGCGGCGGCCACGCCCGGCACCCAGCGGCAAGGGGGCACAGACGCGCCCTGGACCCTGAAATGCGTGGCAGTGTGCGACTGACCGGTTTTGTGTGGTGTCAAGACCCTGCATGAGCTCCCCCACTCGCCGACGTAAAGCCAGATCCACCTGATGTCGCAAATCTTGGGCTACGCGTGCCTGCTCAGCACAAACCTGCAATGTCGCCCGCAAGCACACATTGCACACATTGAACAAGATAGAGCATGGGCAACGAAGAGAGCCAGGAAAAAAATGCTAGAAGCAGCCTGCTATGCAGCCTGGGCAGGCATCAAGTGTACCTGGCGGCGCCTTGCCAACGCCTCATCGCAGCAGGGCTGGCTGGCAGCGCGAGTCCATAATCGAGACAACTGGTCCCTAGACCAAGATGGGCGTCGTTCGACACCAGGGGCTGTGAGCAGGGGAGGATGCTTTGACTGGCGGCCCATGGCAGCGAGGGCGCACCATTGCTGTGCCTCAGTCGAAAGGGCCGAGTCTGTCCACGTGAAGCAAAAGCGTTCCCAGGGCTCGCGGCCAGGCCAGTCGGCCCGTGCGGCCATGGCACGTATCGTGGCGTCAGCAATGCGAGCCGAGCCAGTGCGTTGGGCATTGCGGTGCAAGCACTCGTCCAAAGATGTATCAAGCCTAAGAAAGCAAAGCCCGGCCTCGTCTGCACAGGTGCCCCGACGCCTTGAAGTGAGACTCGTACGCAGCTAGCGAGCGAAGCGATGGCACAACCAAGCTCACGTTGCTGCGCCAGGTGGAAGGCCTCCTTGCGCATTGAAGCCATGTGAAAGGTATCATCCAAGAGCACCAACGACGGCGCTGAGCTGTGCAGGGTGGTCCAAGGCGACAGCGTCAAAAAACAGACTTGACGGAAGACCGACAGCGGCTACACTCGTCTCACCCAGCTTTCAGCGCGGCATCGCGGGCGTTGTGACAGGCTTGCTCAGCCGCGGCGCGCGCCAAGCGCCGCTCACTCTTGTACGCTTGCACACCAACCAGATAGTCATCATAGCGGACATGGAACACTTGCTGTTCATGTGCACCGCCAGCTGCAGCCAACACCGCTCGTGACAAGGTCGTCTTCCCACTGCCGGGCAGTCCACACAAAACCACAAGGACCACTTGGGCCGAATCTGCCGATGCCATGACGCAGCTCGCCTTGCCGGTCATTGGTACTTCATTTCAAGTTTGTTGAGGTGGGAGGAGGGGGGGGGTCAGAGGGTCCTATTGAGCCATTAGCGTAACAAGAGAGTGTGGCCTGACTCAATGTCTGCCATAGTAAAAAGGGCAGAGCGGAGCGCTCATCATATGTTGAACCAGAAGGAACAACTACAATCCTAATCCAGCCTTCGAATACGTGTTGACCTATATCTGGGACCAGAATTTATCGGCTTGTGGGTGTAGATTATTGATGCAAGTGTGTTATCGTCTCACTTTGGATGATTAAAATGATGACATTGCCGATCGAATCATCAATTTTTCCAACAACAACAGCGTTGATGGTTATGCCGCCGAGGCAAAAAGCTAGCTAGCTAGGCAAGCATAAAGTCTTGGCCAAGTAGAGAAAAGCCAAAATACCTGCCATCGGCCGCCTCACCCATTTCTATTGTGCAGTTTATCCCATTCAAACAATAGGTGAGCAATTCGGGAAAAGTTGCGCCAAAGCTGGTGTGATGTCTAACGCAGGACGTGACGGTACACACCCATGTGGTCACTGGTCATTTCGTGGAAGCCCACGTGCTCAAAGAACTCGGCCACCGAGTATTGCCAAGGAAAGAGGTGAACGTGGACCCCGGGCAAGCTAGCCTCACGAATAGACTGAAGCATGACATTGACGAGCTTGCGCCCGTTGCCATGGCCCTGCGCACGTGAGTCGACGCACAGCACCAGTCGCGCAGGGTAGTGCCTACAGGGCCGAGAAGAAAGAGAGCAGGCGCGCAGGAATGAGCACTGGTTGGGTTGGCCATAGGTGCAAGAGCACAATGGGTCACCAAAGCAGCAGAGGGTGATGGAGAAGGGTAACGATCGGCAAAAAAGATTTGAGCAAGGGTGCTCTCGGACAAGAGTGAGACAAACTTTTCCAAAAATGATGAGGATTGAGGGAACTGGGGATTCATGAGCTCCTCCAAAACCTGCGCCGACGAATTCATGCCATCTGCAGGATATAAAAGTTGATTGCAAGATCAGCTTGTGCGGAACGCTCAAACCCGGTCGATTCGTACGCTCTGCGCCTGAAAATGTCAGCAAACAATTACACGAGGACAGGCGCAAGGCGTACCCTCGTTGGAAGTGGGGAGCTCTTCGCCCGAGTACTTGGTGAGAACTCGCGGCAAATACTCAGTCAGGTAACGGTGCTGAAAATCCGTGGCGTCGCCACACGCCACCACAAACCCACAAATGCCCTCCTTATCCTACACATGGTCCAGGTCAGGCAAGATCTGCTTTAATCCAGCCGATCCAGCGAGCAGCCTGCATACCTCGAGGGTATACGCAAAACATTGGGGTAGACGCAAGAAGGGCCCCAGGTGTCGATCAGCGTAAGCTTGCAGGGCCATCGGACTTAGCTCAGCTCCTGGAGCAATAAAAAAAAAAAAAACAACGGGTTTTACGATTCAAGGTCAGTGAAGGCGTCAAGCCAATCGACCGCGACCCTTTTTTTAAAAAAAAAAAAAAAAAAAAAAAAAAAAAAAAAAAAAAAGAGCACAGTCCCGAGGGTTCCACACGCGTGCGCGCAAAAGCCGAGCACGGGACGTACGCATTGATTCGGAAAGCAATTGTTCAGTGTAGAGTTGATAAAGTGCGCCTTGATCTCCGGCCTCATACTGTCGGATGACGTAGGTCTTGTTGCTTTCTGTGACGTAACGGAAGGCAGTGCCCACATTGGCTTGGTTTGCAGGCAACAGGGCCTGAAAGGTGGCGATGATGCCCCCCGATGAGACGGAGGGTTCCAGATTCGGAGGGGCCGAGCGCAACATGGGCTTGCTCATAGCCTCCATATCATCAAGGGACGCCACCACCGCGCTCGCCAGCTACAAAGAGAGAAAGAGAGTACCGCAGGTGAAAGATAGCGCTTACGCAAGGTCGATCCTTGGTTGGATTGACAACAGAGTCGCACATGCAAGTGTATCTGCGCACGCAGCCACGAGGCGCGCGAGTTACCACAACAATGAGGGGTCTGGAGAGCGACGCTAACGCACCTCCTTCACGTCGTTGATGTAGTTGGACAACTCTGAATAAAGCTCCCGTGAGACGATGGAGCTCAACTTGCGGGAGAGTGAGGTCAATGCATGACCCGCCTCCCGGCACAGCTTGGCACGCTCCTGCCAGTCCTTGGCTACGAATCAAGAAGGAGCAGGGGTTGGTGCGGAAGATCAGTTCAAAACCCGCGAGAAGGAAACACACCCCAGCAATAACCGTGGCTCTGCTCACGTACTCAGCTTTGGTGAATGGGTTTGCAAAAATACAAAGTCATTGATGAGGCGCCAGGCGCTGTCGCCATAGTCATAGGGTAAGTGGTAGAGGTCGACCAGCAACGAGATTTCCTCGGCCGTGATATTGAGCCGCTCTCGGCCTGGTTTGAAAAAAGGCAGCCAATCGTTGATGGCTGATTCACAGGCCTCCCGGGGATTGTAGCGCGAGCGCAATCTCGCCCATTCACCCAGCGTTTGCAGAGGGATGAAGTTGGCATGGTACTCGCAATTGGGGTTACTCAGCACACCTGAGACGTGCTCCAAGATCTGCCAAGAACGTCCGTGGTAAGGGCCAAGAAACACGCGCCGCTTGTCGAAATCGTTGGCATGGATGTTGTCTAACAGACATGGCACCCATATTGGAGGTCAAGTGGTAAGCAGGGGCCATCCGTCCAAAAAGTGATGCGAGGACAAGCGAAAGGGAGCAAACGTGAGCAGCCATGAACAACAAGCTGCGCGAGCGTTTGGCACAAGGGGCAGACATGATTCAGCAGAGTGCAGGCGTTTGAAGCGGGCCCGGCGAGTCTTACCCCAAATGCAGGGCTTGCGCTTGATGACGGCACGGAGTTCTTGCAGGGAAGGAACATCAATTTCGCGAGGGATGACTGAGTCCCCGGTCCAAAAGACCTCAATGCCAGCATCAAGGCGGAGGCCGATGGTGCGGAGATACTCTGATTCAGACACACTGGGGTTGGCTCGAGAGGCACAGTACTCGGTGGGGCAAAAGAGCATGCGCTTGGGAGCTAGGTGTGCTCGAAGTTCGTTTGCCACGGTGCAGTGGGCATGGCACAAAGAGTCAAACGTGTCAATATCGGCCTGATTCATGAGCCCGTCAATGTCATCAAAGAGAATGGCAAAACTGTTGCAGCCCAAGGCGGCTACGGAGTCAAGCTTGGCGCGGAGTAACGCGTTCTCGTCAGCCGAGCAGTAGGTCATGTCCAGACCCGGGGAAATGGCATAGATGAGCTCAACATCGTGGCGCTGGGCCTCATCAATCAGGTCTTGCAGTTCCGCTGATTGATTAGAGCACGTTGGGGCCATGATGTGTAAGCGTAGCCCGGACACATGGGATGAGTCAAGGACAGCGCTTTGAAAGGTGCATCGCAAGCACATCAAAAGTGCAATGCTCGTTGGACATGACAGCGAGCTTACCGAGTTCATCCTGATCGTATGGCTCACGCCAGCCGGCACGATGCTTTTTGTCATCTTTAGGGGCGTACATGTACGCCGTCAAGTGCCAATTGTTCATCAGAGCAAAGAGGTCATGACGCTGGTGTGCCTTCCAAGGACGACCGTCTGGTTGAAAAAAAAAAAAGCAAATAAGCAAGAAAGCAAAAAAGCAAAGCACACACACACACAAGGTTGGAATACAGTGAGCTGGGGATTGAGATGCATGTCATGACGTGTGCAGGGAGGCAGGCCAGCTGTTATGGCCGGAGAGTCGTGTTTGTATGTTTGAGAGGCGGGGTTGAGATTCAGAGAAAGGGGGAGGAGAGAAAGGGTGCGAGGGTGCTTTACAGCGACAATACTCACAAAAGCCCTCAATGACGCCGATCAGGGGCAGGTCAGCTTCCGACATGACGACGGGCGAGAGAGGACGAAGAACAAGTTTGCTTGTACTGACTAAACTGTCAACCCGCGGCAAGTTTTCAGCGCTTGCGGCGCGGGTCAAGGGTGAGGCCGAGGCAGGGGAGGGCAAGAAAGGCGGGAGCCTTTCACTGACAGCTCGAGTGGATCATCGACTCAACGGCAGCCGAGGTTCAATGCAGCTTTTGACAGCTAAGCAGTGGGTGGGCCAATGGTACTTGGAACCACGTCAAGGCTCATCAATCCCAACAGAAGCGTCGTCGTTCCTATTTGCGAGCCTACTCAGACGGCTGTCGATACTAATAGCAGCAGCATGCGAGGAATGAGCGTGCCTTGCATAAAACGGTGACGCGTATCATGCGCAAACAATCAACTGGGAAGGCAGAGAGCAGCACAGTGGCAGGAAGCATGCATGCGGTCAAACTGCAGCGCAAGTCGACGCACTACCACACCCATCTGACCAACAAAGCGTGTCCACCACCCGGTTCAGCTCGACAGCGACCCAGTGCGTCTGCCTGCGTCCTGTGTGTCGGGGTCGCCGTCCAAAAGGACGAAGAAGTCGACAATTTGTTTGACAGCAGTTACACAAACCTTTTTGTTGTGTAGTGTGTGTTCAAGGATGAAGAAATGCTACACACACTCTCTCTCTTTGCCTCACTCTACACTGTGTGTCTCTGTGTGTCTCTGCCTCTGCCTCTGTGTGTCTCTGTGTGTCTCTGTGTGTCTCTGTGTGTCTCTGTGTGTCTCTGTGTCTCTGTGTCTCTGTGTGTCTCTGTGTCTCTGTGTGTCTCTGTGCCTCTGTCTCTGTCTCTGTCTCTCTTTTTTTTTTAATGAACCGTCACCGTTCTGTTTTCTGTCTCTGTCTTTCTATGCCTCGCTTCAAGTTTCGTTCTGTGTCTCTCTTTATGTGTATGTCCTGTTCCTCTTTGACTTTCAGACTCTTGAACTGTCTATCTCTCTGACTCTCTCTCTCTGACTCTCTCTCTCTCTCTGTCTGACTCTCTCTCTGTCTGCCTCTCCTTCTCAGAGTGGAATGAGGCAGTTAACAGCGGCAGGAAAGGAGAGCAGCACACATGCACTCAAATACCCAGTGGCACCGAGTCACAGGGTACATGAGCGACGTGTATGACAGGGTGAATGAGGCACGAGGCAACAGTTCTTGATTGGGACGGTAGAGTGGACCAGCCAGTCCAGTATGGCAGTCCATCGCTTCCCCCTCCCCTTTCAATGGCCACCACCTCGACATCGTGGCCAGATACCTCGCAACCCACCCCGCCCAGGACTCTCCGACGCATGTGACCCCGCCAAAATATCAACTCCTTCTACACAACACACCCATTTTTCCCTTTGTGATATTTGTCTGACAATTTACCGACTGTAGGCCTTGACAGCTGTGTAGGGGGAATTCAAACTTGATGTCTAAATGTAAAATAGTTGTGCCGATCTTTCGAGCCCCACCTACCTGCGGAATCAAAGGTGATGACAATTGGTGTGATGGAGGTGTGTGGTAAAATTCCCGTTTTGGATTATATGACAGCAAGTTGACGGGCCTAATCTCTGGCTCTCTCGCTCTCACTCTTTTCTCGATTGCTGTATCGGGTCAAGACGCTGATCCAACAGCGGCGGTTAGCACGATCCTCCACAAGACGGGTCCAAACTTGATATTGGCCCGACGATACGAAATACACACTCTCGCTCATCTAATAACCTGGCTTTTGCTCTTCCATTGAGCTTTTTGTTGCGGACTGGGGCAAAGCCGGCCTGGAGTCACCTATTCTTTAAATTCCATCTGGTTTGACACGCGGCAGACTTTAGGACGTGGCACGAGTCACCGCGGCGCGGGTGGCAGCAATCTTAACATCGAGGTCATCGGCAAAGATGTCGCGGGTAAAGTAACCAAAGTCCAGATCCTCCACAGCCGTGACCGAATTGCCGTAGTAGTCAATGGCCACCAACTCTGGGCGTCCCTGCAGGATATAGGTAGAATACATGAGCAGCCTCCGCACCCATACGCACACATGTACATCAACACACTGGCATGTACACATACCTCTGTAAGCTCGAGAAGCTTGGCATTCGATACAGCATTGACATATCGAAAGCAGAGCTCCTGTCAATCAAACAACCCGCCGCTGTGAGCTATCAAGTGCGTGCATCCTCGGCACCCCCTGGCAGGAGCATCCAAAAAGCAACAAAACTACAGACCTGCAGTCGCGGTAAACACGCCAGGTCCTCAAGGGGGCTCAAGCAATCGTCGGTCAAGACCTTGAGACCCGTCAAATCAAGAACCCGCAGTTGCCTAGATGACAACCACCGTGAACACTGGGCGCCACAGGAAGAGGCGTCCAAGAGCCGATGAGGACGTACGGCAGATTTCGGCACAGAACCTGAACGCCATGGTCTGTGATTTGCCAGCACCACGCCAGCACTAGATATTCAAGCCGCAGGCATCGACTCGCCAGAACAGCAACCACTGTTTCCAGGCACCCACCGCACAAGGAATGAGGGAAGGGGTTGGTGGCATCGTGTGGCACGCACGGTGGCCCACCACGCACCATGATCATCCACGTGAACGCCCTCGAGCAAGTCTAGTCGTGTCAAGTTGCAGAGGTTGTGCAGCAAGTCACACACGCGCGGTGACGGACAAAGGGCAAGCTTGCGCAGGCGGAGCCACTGAAGCTGCTCAGACGCATGTAACGGGGTCAACTCGGTAAAGGACTCGCAGAAGGAGATGCTCAAGCGTCGCAATCGCCTCAGAGCTCCAAGGTGAGGCAGCACAGCACTGCTCGTGTCATCACCATCCTGAAGCGGACCAAGCAAGGACATTGTCACAGTCAAGAATTGTCAAACGGAAAGTCAGGGGAAGAGGAGCAAGAAAATGCCCGCCACGAAAGATGGATCGAGCAAGTCAATCGTAGATGACTTCAAAAAAAACACCACCAAAGATCATTGACTTGGCGTTACACACGTACCAGCAGCAGACTTTCGAGATCTGGATTATTGGTTAGGATGGTAATGATGTCCCGATCCTGCAAAGGTAGAACATCGTCTAGATTCAGGCTTTGCAGTTTGCAAAACCGTAGCAGAACAGCCACGGCCTGCACCATCCAATGGGGTGACAATCGGTGGCGATTGACATTGTGAGTTGAAGAAGCGAGTCGAGTTGTTGCTGTAAAGGAGGGAAAAGACAAAGAAATCAAGAAAGAGCGCGCGCAGGGGGAGGGGAAGGGCGCAGGCCGACATAGCGTGCGCAGGAGATTGCAGGGATAAAATTGCACCTGAGGGCACAAGCCTGCCGCCTGCAAATGGAGGCCACGAAGAGACCTCAGTTGATTGTCATCGATGGAGATATCACAGTCTTCCATGCGCACGCCCTGGGTAGCAAAGATGGCCCCACAGGGTGAGTTGATCACGTTCATGGACAATTGTTGAAAGGCTGGCCCGGAAAGTCATGGTTGCACGGGCCTACATTTAAAGCCAAAGTGTGTAGCCGTGGAAAGTAGGCCAGACATGTGAAAAGAGCGTTGGGCACGTCAAACGCATTGCTCCAGTCAACAAAGTTCATGTGTAGCTCCTGTAAATCTTTTTGGGCATCAAATGACTCGCGTCAGTCCCCACCATGTAGGCGCTGTTATATGCAGCCACGCTGGCAAGAAGGGGAGGAAACAGGTGATGGCCCCGAGGGCCTGGGACAGCCGCCATGCATGGAAGAAATGCAGGGTTGGCAAAATGGAGAAGACACAACCAACGATGGCGTGTGGGAAGATCCTACCAGGGGCTTTTCGGGCGAGCAGATGGACCAGATCAGGTGCCAGCTCATCAATGTCCATGCCTTGACAGCTAAAGGATACGACATTGCGATGTTGCGCCAAGATCCCGCGGATGGCATGCATGCCGAGGCCCGGAACCTATCGCGTGACAGACACCAGATGAAGAAGGAAAACAAATCGATGAAAGAAACTTACCCGAGCGCCGCACGTCGATGCAGATTTGATGTAGAGGAGCAAGCCGGGTCCGCACCTCTTGGCCACTGATGTGGACGGGCCATGTGACAAGCAGGTCACGGAACCGACGACACAGGGTTTCCAAACGGCAGCGAGTCGTCAGATCCAGTAGCTCAAATATCCGACGGAGCACATCATCCGGCAAGTCTTGAAGCCCGACCTAGAAGTCATAATAATATTATTAAACCGGTGACCACAGATCGACACAGCACCAGTCGCCCCCCCCCCCCCCCC
>NW_001865039.1:2262062-2287343 GCF_000002865.3 Monosiga brevicollis MX1 | reverse complement strand
GGGGCCCCCCCCCCCCCCCCCCCAAGCAACCTCATGCCACCACATACCATGGCTGACCAATGCAGCTTCCCATTCCATGCACTTGACAGTCTCTACCCAACACCGTCCTGCCCGTGTGCGACCTCCACAAATAAATTTAGCGCGTTGTGTGTGCGTCCCTATGACACACACACACACACACACACACACACCTCAAATGCTCTCTCAAACAAACTTCTCTCAAACCGACCAAACCAATTCATTCATCTCTCTCTCTCTCTCTCTCTCTCTCTCTCTCTCTCTCTCTCTCTCTCTCTCTCTCTCTCTCTCTCTCTCTCTCTCTCTCTCTCTCTCTCACACAAACTCTCTCCGCGTCCTTCTTTTCTCATTTTTTATTTTTATTATTATTTGTTGTGAACGGCAGCGCAACAGGGTCAGAGTCGTGCTCCACATGGACAGAGTGCTTGTGATCAAGTGTGTCTAGCAAGTGGGGAGGTTGTGGATCAGCGCCTCGTTTTATCAACAGGCCAGGGGCTCTGGGATTTGGCTGGACGTGGTTGATCTGAAACGTTGACATGACCAAGCCAGGGTGGCTTGTTCTTGGCTTGAGCGTGTGGGCCTGTGGCACCGCCTGGGCTGTGCCTCTTCACACTGCCGTGGCCGAGCCGGGAGGTGCGTGGCACGCTTTGAGGCTAGATCACGTGTCTCATTGTCCCTATCGAACACTGGTCCATCCTTGCTGCTCGACATGAAACTCATGCATTACCATGCCGGTCTGTCCTTTGGCCTCCGCGATCGTGCGGGCGGGCGTGCGTGCGCGTTAGAGTTCAACCTGACCCTGCCGCATAAGCTACAGGGTGAGTTGGCGCCGCTGCAACGTTCAAAGCGTGCCAAATCCTGCACATATCGTGGCCACCAGCGCTGCCCCAACTCAGTGCTGGCCCTCGCTCGGACGCCTGCAGGCTTTTTTGTTGCAGCCTGCATTACCACTGGCCAGAACATTGCAGGCAACAACATCTCCTACGCTCAGACTCGCTTCTACACCCCCGATGCCTATACTTGTGCGTGCCTCCACCACCATGCACTTGTTCATGTTGATGCGCAGCTGGTACTTCTCACTTTGCCCTTGCGCCCATCCCTCTGGCTGTGTCACGACATGCTGACGCAGACACGATCGACACCACCTTCTGTAGGTCCCATCATAGTCTTTCAGACCGGTGCAGCTGCTCCATCTGTTTCGTCTGGCATGATCGTGCCTAATCCAACCTACTGCCATGCTTGCTTGTATGGGCACCGGCGTTAGACGTGGGTGATGGAGATTGCCGCCCAATCACCTCCGATGTGCTGTACAAGACGCAATACACGGGAACCAGTACGTGCTCCGGCGCCAAACTGGCGAAAAAAAACCCCCCCTCGGCACGGCAAATGTAACCGTTCCATCATCACCTGGCGCTGACAAGTGACTTTTCCTGCTAGTCAACTACGATGGTACCAACCGCATTGACAAGTCCCTCTCCATCGCCAAGCTTACATTTTCCGACAGTTACATTGCCCTCGGCATCAACACTGCCAGTACGTGAGAATGAGACCTTGACCGGCCAGTGCTTGTGCCACATGGCTCGTTTGATAACCCCGGGCTTTGTCTTCTTGACTTGGTTCTATTGGTTTTCCTTCCAGCGTTCTACCTTGCCGCCCAGCTGAACCGGGACTGCCCCTGCAATGGCACGTTTGCGCCTGGCGAGGCACGGAACATTTCAGCCCTGGACTGTGGGGCGACTGACACAACCTACGCCGTCTGCCAGGTATGTGTTGAGCGCCCCACCAAAATCAGACAAAGAATCCGAGTTGACTCGCTTGCGACTGTTGCCACCTGGACAAATCACTGCCCAACCCACACTGCGCCTGCTTCAGATCATTTCGGGAAAGACAGACTACTTCAATTTCAAGTTTGAGAACAACTACCAATACGTGACGAGTACCGGTAAGCCTAATGACCATACTCTAGACCATTGAGCTGGCCCTCTTGGTGACCGTGATGCCTGCCTGCCCTCGATTGATTATCGCCAGATTGCTTCGACTCGATGCCCGACTGCTTGAACAATCCCGTCAACCCAACTCAGCTGCGACAGTCAGTACCTTACAGCGGCAACACGGATCCCAATCGCTGCACGTGTAAGTTGAAGCTGCTTGTTGCAGAGCACAAATCTATACCATCTTGGCCTCGTTGTTGGTTTTTCCACCTGTGCTCGTGGAGTCTGGTACGGCCAAATTTAAGTGCGGGCTGACATGGCATGTGCCTGCCAACCTGTAGATGATTTATGGGCCAAATATTCAATCCCCATTGAACAGGCGGCCAACAATTGCGAGGGTTGCACCGGCCTCGAATGGTATGTTCTGGCTCTCCCGTCACCATCATCCGGCCACAGGTGCAACTGGTGCCTCTCACGCGTGTTCCTGCGCCTGTCCAGTGACGGCTGCCTCTTTCGTGAACTCAACCCGGATTGGGAGCCCTCCTTGAGCGACCCCAATAATTTTGTCTGGACCGAGCCCTGCCCGTGCATCTACCGCTACGCCGAGAAGTACGAGAAGACCTGGCTTCAGACTTACTGCTAAGCGCGATATCATTCTGTCACATGATCATGTTGCTGCTGTCTGCTTTCTCCCTCGTGTCGAGAATCGAAAAGGTGGCATGTGCTTGACAAAAGCGTTGGCCCATCATGTCAATGCCCACACTCGCACGCCCACACAAGCTTCTCATTGACGAACGAAACAAAAAAAAAGCAAAGCAAAACAAAAAGTGTGAAAGGGGAGCAAGAACTGGACCAATTTCTTCACACACACACACACACACATCATCATCATCATCATCATCATCAGCAGCAGCATGGCACGGACCTTGCTCGTGCTGGGTCTGCTTCTGGCTCCCCTTGTGGTGCTGGCGATGGTCCCTGTGCCAGATAACTGTCCAAACATTTATGGTGGTGATGCTCTGGGCAAGCCCTTGGGCCAGTATTCTGGTACGGTCTGGTGTATGGTCAAGACAAATCAGCGTTGCGCCTTGTTCAGCGCCTGACACTCGCGATCGGCAGCGAGATCCATGGGTCTGGTCTGACCACCGCCAATGACTGTGGGTGGCTGTGCGTGCATGCGTGATAGGCCTTATCTTTGCTTTCAGTGGCCAGGATGGCGCCACCAGCTCGGTCAGTGCCGGGTCCGCCGCTTGCGTATTTTTTGTGTGCGAGTCAATGTGACACTGAGTGAAAAAAGCAAGCGCGGCTCATCCTCCTTGCACGACACGACCCGCACTCTGACTCGTTGGTGACTTAGGAGAGCACTTTTGTAGGGCTGCACACGCCCCAGCGCTATGGAATCTACTTTACACTTGCCACGCCCCGTTGGCTCTTTCTCAATTTTGCCCTGACGGTGCGTTTTCCTGGCCCACCCGGAGCCCTTTGTCACTTGGACCTCTTTACCATGCACACACACACACACACACACACACACACACACACTCACACACACACACACTCACACACACACACACACAACCCTCCGCCCCACGCCTTTGACGACTCATGCTCCGCTTTGACAGAATGATGGCGAGGACAAGGTGTTGGCGGCCACACATGATGTGCTTCTTGTACAACGTGGCTCAGAATATCTGGCGCTCACGTACGCCTCTGGAGATCTTTTGCTGGGTCAGGCCTCATCGGTGATTCTGCGCGATGCCGTGAGTGCGCCTGGTAATTGCTACCTCAGTGCCGATGCTGACAACAAGCAGTACATGGCTTATTGTAGCAACAGCACGACCCAGCGCTTTGCCGTGACCTATGCCACGCTTCCCGAGGAGGCACTGGCCACCGCTGCTGCTGGCCTGGCCAACGCAGACCTGGAAGGCACATTGAGCACGCGCCTCGCCGCCATGGCTCGCCCACCCAGGCTCAATGACACAGGCCTGGACCGTCTCAGCCGCAAAGCATACTCCGTGATGCGAGCCAATACCTTAAGCCCCGAGGGCCGACTTACCACGGCCTGGAGCACGCCCGATCGCCAACCTCACCGTGCCATGTGGCTCTGGGATTCGTGTTTTCACACCTTTGGACGCTCACTGATTGATCCCGACCTGGCCTGGGATTTCATGCAGGCCCTGCTCGAGGTCCAGACCTCGGATGGCCGCTTGCCCATCCAGTACAACCCATGGGATGATCAAACCCTCACCCTAACGCAACCGCCCCTCGCTGCCTGGGCTATTTGGGACAACTATCAACGTACAAACAACCTGGATCGGTTGCGCTATGCCGCCCCAAAGCTGGCCGCTTATCTCAGCTATGACCTGACTGAACGGTACGTCCCTGCCTCGTGCGCCCTCGCCGCCACTCTTTCGTCTGGCCCACCCGTTCATTTTGCAATCTGTCCCCCGTGGCTCGTGGCTCTGGCTTTTGGTTCGGAAATCTCCCCGCCCCCTTTGCCAGGGATATCAACGCAAATCACTTGCTAGAATGGTCGAGCCCTTTTGAGTCGGGCCTCGACCAGTCACCCGTCTTCGACTCGGGCGTCCAAATGGACTCGCCCGACTTCTCCGTCTTTGCAGCCATTGATTGCTATCACCTTGGTCTGATCTACCGTGAGCTCAACGACACGTCCAATGCAGACTTGTGGAGCCAACAAGCAACGCTCATGATCGAGCAGATTCACACTCTGCTCTGGGACAACGTCACACAAATGTACCACTACCGCAATTTCTCTGGGTTTTACATGCCCTACACCATTCCCACTGGGCTTCTACCCCTCATGCTGCCCAACATGCCCGTGGACCGCGTGAAGACGCTCATTGGCTATCTGCAAGACCCTGCTGTCTTTGGTACCCATGCCCCCATTCCGACCATTGCACGCGGCTCCAGTGACTACAGCACCAACATGTGGCGCGGCCCCAGCTGGATCAACATCAATTGGTTTGTGTACCTAGGCCTGCAGCGCTATGCCAAGGTTGGTTGCTGTGCTTCTGGCACGGCTTTGACGTGCTTTCAAACATGCCAATGCGCCCGGACTGCCGCGTCATTCTGTCCTCATGGGGCATGACATCTACACAGGTGGTACCCGAGGCACAACAGGTCGCAGACACACTGCTGTCCAAGACCGTCAACATGACACGGGACTGGTACGCCTCTACAGGCGCTCTGTTTGAGTTTTATGATGCCGACAATCGGGTAGGTGCCTGAGCGCTGCAAAGTTGAACGAAAGCTACAGGACGTGCTTGGGGCTGTCGGGGCCCCGAGCCATGCACCATTTCACTTTGACTCACGAGTAATCAAACCTGTGCAGGTCCCCCCCACCCTCCTGGAGCGCAAAGGCAATGCGGACAGTGGCGGGGTACGCGATTATCACTGGACGGCAGCCTTGATCTACCGCATGCTACACGATCCCAGCACCTCGCTACCTCAGGCCTAGCGTGTCCAAAGGGCAAGCGCCCTTCTTCCTGTGCCGAGCGACGCAAATATGCCAATTGAAGTGACGTCGACAACAGTTGCATTCCTAAATTGGTCGCCTCAGCGCGGGAGAGAGTCCAGTTTCAGTCACTCGTCGTCATCCGACGCCACCAAGCGCGGCCTGCCGGTGTGTTCCACCAACCCACGATGGCCAATACCATGAGGTAGCCTGCCAGAATGAGCCAGAGCCAGTTTTGGCGCACCCATGCCTGCACAGATCCAACTGGGGAGACAAGACAAGGCACAAAGATAAAAAAAAAAAAGGCTTGTAAGAAGAAAGCATGCGTGCTGGCCTGTCAAGGTGTATACACGTACTGCGGTGCGGCGGCGGTCCTGCCGACACGGTGAACACAAGCAAGTAGGCCAGTCGTAGATGATCGTCATTGGGCACCACTATATCTGAGAAACGATTGAGCACGCAAGGGGCCGATGAGCTACCAAACGCAAACAACCAGCGATGGCAAACGACAACTGGAGTGATTTCTCACATCGGTCTGGAATCTCAACGCGGCCTGAAAGACTGGTGGTTTCAGCATCATCGGCTTGATGACCCGCAAACTACCTCGACGTGTGAGGCAAAAACGACCACATGTGAGGTGTGCGCATGGTGCGCATGAAAGACCACTGGACCACTACTCGGTTCGCACCTTGACGGCAGGATGGCGGGCAACTTCAAACACCCCAACAACGGCCATGCGTGCACCAAACGGCGAGTGCGGCCGACAACAGGCCATTTGCGAGTAGTTTTCGCACAGGGTCAAGTCTGTGGATAAATACGTGCCCCCACCAAACAGAGCCTGCCTGGCAGAAGGGCAAGGAATGGCGCGTCAGCTCAGATGCCAGACGAGAAAGAAAAAAGAAAAAAGTGGTAGGTGCAAGCCGATCATGGTGACGCCCTCACTTGTTCCGAAGTCCAATTACTCCATTGTGCAAGATGGAATGCCAATTTTCCATGGCACTACCATGGTAGGCAAGAGTTGAACCGTGCTTGGCCTTCAGCTCTTGAAAGAGTGTGGCACGCCGAGCACCCGCTGTGGTCAAGCCGCAAGTAGTGGGGGAAGGAGAGGGGCAACCAGGGTTAGTCTGTCAGCAAATCTCCGCCAGCTGGGCCAACCGTTAAACGTGCAGTCATGGAGAAAGGCAGAATCACCAACGATCTTCAAAGACTTGGAAGATGTGAGTGGGCAGAGCAGCCCTGCTAGCTGGGCCTGTGGTGACCTCGAGCGCGCGCATCTATCATGGTCAGAACAGGCATGCACCCAGCGATAAGGACAGTTGTGGAGCACCAATGAGAAAGAGCAAAAAGCAAAACCAGTTGAATTACCGTTGCTGCTGGGTCCGATACGGTCTGCAGCCGAGGATACAAATCCTCACACCATGCCAGCAGCTGCGTCCGTTGAGTCGTTGGCTCATGCCGGCGCTCGCAAAGCGCTTCATGCAAGGTTGTAAAATCTTTGACTGGCTCCTCACTCGGCCCCGACGCAGGCTGCTGAAAGTGCGTGGGGAACGGCAGCGTTAAATCATGCGGCCGAGTGCTCTGCACAGCCCGGAACAAGAGCTCCATCTTCAGTTCCTGAGGCCCTGCCCCCAGCTCCGCCCCCGAGCGCGAAGGTTGCGCCATTGGATTCGTTCCTGTGTGTGTGTGTGTGTGTTGTGTGCAAATTGTCATCATTTTTCTGCTCAGCGAGAAGAGAGAGCACGGACACGGTCACGGTCACGGTCACGGGTGGCGGTGGCGGTGGCGGTGGCGGTGGCGGTTCAAAACCTCCGAACATGAGGGCATTTGTGACCGTGGGTACCACGCAATTTCAGAGCCTGACAGACGCTGTCGTTGCAGAACCTGTTCTTGAGGTTGGTCCTTTCCCATGCCCCGTTCAGGCAACGATTCGGGGCGCCCCCATGATCAATCTGTGCCCGCTCGCTTGCCCTGCGCATAGGCACTGCACCGGGATGGCATCACCGAATTGCACATTCAACACGGGCGAGCCCCGGCGCCAGAACCCGCGACAAAGATCCCGGATGGCCTGCGCATCGAGACCTTTGATTTCAAGCCGTCCTTGCAGCAGGAAATCCTGAACGCCGACCTCGTGATCGGACACGCAGGTGCGTGCGAGGTCGCGCAGTGCAGCTAGGCGATGGCATGTCAACTTCCGTCAAATTGACACCTCATCTCCGCCGTGCGTCACAGGAGCGGGCACGATCTTAGAAACGCTTGAAGCGGGCAAGCCCATGATTATTGTGGTAAACGAGGAGCTCATGCATAACCATCAAATCGAGCTGGCGCAGGCCATGGCTGACAGCGGGCACGCTCTCTGCTGCAATCCCAAGTGAGTCATGTGGCTTCAACTTTGCTTTCGCGGTTTTCATGAATTTCTCTCCATATCCTTGTTTGTCATGCCCTGCTCCATCTTTCCATCGATGGCTGGCTTCTTGTTCGTGATCTTGCGCTTTTCCATCCCTTCTCGCTGGCGACGCGAACGACCTGCGCCGGTTTCTAATCTTGCAAACTCGTCTGATTAGGACTTTGGCGGCTGCCTGCGATCAATGGCGTACGACCGCTTTTGCCCCCTTCCCTGCCGGTGATCCAAGCCGCGTGGCACGCATGGTTCGCCATGTCATGGATGGTGCAAAGCCAACGAGCCGGTCGGTGGAAGACGACGAGGCGGGCCCGAGCCCAGTCATGCTGATGACTGCGACCTTGCTGGCGTTTGTGGCCGCCTATATTACCTTTACGCTACAACAAGCCTGAGGCGTACAATTGGCTAAAATTTATTCGAGGAATTGGCTTGTCAAGGAAATCAGTACACAGTGTCAAAGGCGGAAGAGAAATTTTGTGTGGCTCGATGCGCTTGCGTGAGGGTCTCGTGGACGCATCTCGTTAAGCAGCAAACAGATCGAGCAACAAATGCAAACATATCCAGAGGGTGGTATCAGAGCGCACAGCGCTATGCAACATCTTGCCCGGCTGGAAAACGGGTGCCCCTTTATTCAAATGGTCTATTCAAGCAGGATGCTTGCGTGTCGCCAGCTTGAAGCGAGCCAAAAAGTCGGCAATTGCGGCGGCTGCTTGGCCTGCCAGGCGAGACACCCATACCATGACACGGGGCCCCAAAGTGAACGTGATGTGCCGTGTGCTTTACGAATAAGACCAGCAAAGTCAGGTAAAATCAAACCTGGAGCATCCTCGTGCACGGAGTGCCCACAGTTTGCCATAAGCTGGAGCTGGAATTTGCCTAGAGTTGTTGTGCAAAGACAGAAGAACACGATCAACACTCACTCATACAAAAAAAAAAAAAAATAACATGCCTCCACAGTATCTAGGCACCCCCGCCCCCGCCCCGCCCCCCAAAAAAAACATGAAAAGAAGGGAGGGTTTGGGGCAAACAGCAACGCAGCAGCAGCACAAACCTTGCATCTGCCCAATGGTTAGCTCCTTGTCGAGACGATCAACACCAGCCAACATGAGCATGGTCAGGGCCGGAATGCGCAGAAACGTGCTGCTCAAACCCTCAAACCATTCTTGCCAGTAAGGCGCTACAAGCAATCAAAGCCGTGAGGTTCTGCCGGCAGCTGATCAACAAGGTGCGGTCCTCAGCAGCAGCCACGCCAGGCACGCCTTGCTCTGCTCGTACCCGACTTGACCAAGTCCACGCGCCACACATATTTCCCGGGCTGCTTCTCTGCTGGTGCAGCCTGGCGTTGTGGCTTGGCAAACATGACATCTTCGGGTGGAAGAACGCCTTCTTGTTGCCTGCCTGACCGCCGACTACTGTCGCTGCCCACCCCCGGCTCATTTTCCTCCTCCTCTTCCTCCTCTTCAACGATGGTGTTGGGTATGGCTTGCTCCTCAAGTTCCTCTGCTTCTCCCTCCTCTGCCAGGCGCACCTAGGGTTGCAAACACACAATAAGAGCTGCCTGGGTTTGACCCGCTCTGTGAAAAGCCGAGGGGCTGAGGCATGGGGTACCTGTGCAGGCATGGAGATGCGCGCCGACTCGGTATTCCGCAGCTGGCCTGAGCGGATGCTCCACTTGATGGCCTCCTGCGGGGGTCAGGCAGATATAAATCATGAGACAGCGAATGTGGGAAGGCAACAATACTGGATACTTCAAAGCGTGGCACAAACCTCCTCGGAGGCAAAGGAAGCGGGTCGCGACCGCAGGAAGGACTTCATGCCGCTGAGGGCGTCCAGGGCCGTTCCTGCCACACAGCCATGCCGCCACATGCAGACATTCCAAAGGAGAGCACACGGGTGAGTATAAAGCTTGCCCTTTCCCTCAGCAGCCGAACCAATGCCCCAAAGCGCGCCATGGCATGTAACAGCTCTCGGACCTTCCACGACGTCAATGACTACGGCAGCAGCAAGGTTGGGCAGAAAGCCGCCATGCGCGGCGTGTGCCGCCACGCCGCCTCCCATACTACACGATTGCCTGCCAGTGAGGCTCATCAAGTAATGGGTGCACGCAAGGGGGCTGATGTTGGTGTTTGGTCGAGGCCACCAGCGCAAAACCCACGAACCTATGGCCAATAATGATGGTTTTGGCTGCGGAGTCCAGGGCCTCTTCGGCAATGTGGCGACAATCTTGGACTTGACGATCGAGTCTCAAATCTACGTGTGACACGCAGATTGGCACGTGCAGGGGCAGCGAAGACTTGAGACCAAGTACAGTGATACCCAGGCCAAAGGATGTCGCACCTTCTGGCGATCCCTCCGTGACTTGTGTGGCACCATGCCCACGAGCGTCGTACGCAACGATCTGGCAGTCAGAGAGTTCGCTCAGCAGCTTGGCAAAGCAGGCGTAGGAGAGAGCCGAATGCCCACCGCCATGCAAGAGCAGAACATTGGGCCCAGTCGTGCCCTGTTCGTGCCGAGTACTGGAGGTGAACCGGGAGGGCCGTACGTGCTTTTGACCGGAGCCGGGCTGCGAGGCGGAACCAGCTGCCACCCACCTTGCGATAATAGGTGAAGCCCTTTGATGTCGTGTGTTTGGAGTCAAAGTAGCCTTCCCACGACAGTGGAGTCAGCACGCGATGCGCGGCGGATGAATAGTAGGTCTCCTGCGCCGAGGGCATTGCGGGAGGTCGGCCACCACCGGCGCCAAGCCCGGGAGCGTCCGACCCATTCCTGTTGACGTTGAAAAGGTGGATGAGATGAGATCAAAGAGCGGAATGCCAGTATAACCCTACACTGACAAGCCCTTTCACCGCACAAATCGTACCGACGAGGATCCATCAGTGGCTGCGAGCCGCGTAGCAGGTGACTCAGTCGTGGGTGTTGCGCTGCCATGACCGCCGTGAGAAAGAAAAAGAAGAGGCCTCCCTCTCTCTCTCGAAAACTCTCTCTCTAACTCTTCTCTCTCTCTCTTGAACTCTTTGTCTCTCTCTCTCTCTCTTAAACTCTCGTTTCTCTCTCTCGCAAACTCTCTCTCTCTCTCTCTCTCTCTCTCTCTCTCTCTCTCTCTCAAACTCTCTCTCAAACTCTCTCTCTCTCTGGGTTTATGTGGTAAAAAGGTACTCAATGTCGTTTTCAATTGTGTTTCAGTGCAGGTTTGTGTAGCAAAATGTGCCGTTATAGTTGATAGAGTGGTCAATGGCTCTGCTTTCAATCGCTCAGCCCCGGTAAGGCTGCCGTGTCATCCAAGGACGGTGGAGCGGAATGATTGGCCGGCCTGCTGGGAGAGAAACACACATGGGTATCAAATGGTGTTCATGACAGCGCAAGGCAACCCACTCGGCCACTTGACGGAAAACAGCACCCCATAGATGCAGTCATGAGGTCACGAGATACGTCGAGAAGGAAGGGGGTTCGACTGCTGCGAGGATTGACGGTCAGTCCTGTGGGGCAGCGGCAATCTGTGAAGCAGGGTGTCATACTGAGCAACGCGAACCCAGTCAGCCTGTACGGTCCAGGGAAAGGTGGTATTCTCATTCGGGAGGATGGATTCATCCAGAATGGCCAGGCCGAAAATGACGTATTGTGGCTGCTGATAGAGGGCAACCACGCTGGAATCGTTTAGGATGGCTGTCACGCGATCGTTGTGGAAAAAGGTCATGGCAGTCGAGTTCCACTCCATGCCCCAAGTGTTCCAGCCTGAAAGATTGTCGTTCTCGTTGTAGAAATGAGCCAAGTTTGCGTTGAAGGCGCAGTCATGAGCACAGCAGCCTGGCTGGGCAACGTGGACGTTGGTGGTGTAGGTGGTGTGCAGAGGTGGGTAGTTTCGACCCTCCACCTCCATAATGTCGACTTCGCCGCTCGCAGGCCAGCACGAGGTGTTGCCCAGGGTCCAAAAAGTAGGATGTAGCCCTGCGCCACTGTTGTTCAGCATCTTGACACGCGCCTCAAAGCGACCGTACTTTTGAGCAAACCCCGTGCTGGTATTGACCAGGCCACTGGTGTATCCCCGGTTCGCCCCATCTACGCATGTGATGTTGTGTCTCAGCCGCTGGGCCGTGATGGAGAGCAAGCCATTAGCCACCTGCGTAGGTGCGCCATCCAGGTCAGTCCAAGCAGTGCACTCAGCCCATATCAAACGCATGTCCAATCTTCTCAGCCCTGGGTTTGGTGCAAGCAACATACTGTCACAGCTGCCGGTTGATAACAGGCGTTCAGATGTGTGTAGGCCGAAGCCGTCCATGGCGCTTGCAGGCCATCTTGGTCAAAGGTATCCAGAAACGTCGTGCTTAGACCAGGCGGCAACGGCGGTGGATCCTCCCCCCAGCTTTTCGAAAGCACACCCAGCAGCACAACCGCCGCCCCAAGAACCTGCAGCAGCCGTCCCCCTGCACCTCGTCCCGCCATGGCGACAAACGCGTCGCAACCTCAAGACCAGCGTGAAAAAAAAAAAAAAAAAACATCAACATCAACACAGTTTGTCTGACAAAATGTAGATGGTCTGACAATACATGCTGACATTTATCTGCTTCTTCTTTTTCAGCCACCACGACACTCAAGGGGGAGCAAGCATGAAGGAGCAAGAGCACGTGTTATAAAATTGGTTGACGTTGTCTCTCGCTTTTCTCTCTCTCTCTCTCTCTCTCTCTCTCTCTCTCTCTCTCGTTTTTTTTTTAGGAGGGGGGTCGCAGGGGCTCGCGCAAGAAAAGGCAGCGGGTCAACGATCTTTGGAGAGTGACCTTGGGTATAGGAGCCTGTGCTGTGTTAAAATTGCACACGCACGCACAGCCGTGAGCGCTTTTCGATACGCCAACACACACACACATACACACCTCCCAGCTTTCGCCGTCATGACGACTGTCGTTCGCGCCAAGGCCGATGGCACCTTTGAGGAGGTGTCCGCGCACAAGGTATGCCAGGCAGTGTTTCAGCACCTGCACCGCTCACATGAAGCACTCTTCCTGAGACGCTGGCAGCCCCATGTCAAGTCTGGCTGCTCGTTAACCCTTGGTTCGTATCATCCATCCGCAGCTGCGCCGCAAGCAGCGTGGCAAGCGGAGCGACAAGAAGAACATGCGCAAACACATTGACATGTCGGCTGTTGAGTACGTATATTCGTAAAAGTGCTGGTGGTTTTTCCTCCATGAACGTAGCATAGCGCTGGGTCTTGTCTGACCAGCGCATTTCTGGCGACCTCGGCCCCGCTTGACAGAGATGCCATTGATCAACGACGTTTTGAGGAGCGAACAGGGGCGGATGACTTGAAATCCAAAAGTGATGATCAGCTCTTTCAGCTTGATACTGGAAGTGCCCCTGCTGCCAAGCCCGGTACGCCACATGTTGTTTGCTTTCGTCTCTCCCAAGGAAGCCTTGTTTCCTGGAACCCTTGTCTGCTCTCAGTTTTCTTCCTCGTGTTCAAGAAAGTGCCCCTCTCATTCTGATTGAATCCTGTTTCAAACCCGCCTCGTTACCACGCTCGTGCTGCGGCTCGAATCGTGGGGCGCTACTTGATAGTGCGCCTGGGTCGCAAGGCCCGCGCTGCCAGCAAGGTCCTGCGCGTTGATCAAGTTGTTGCGCCCAACCCCAACATCAAGCCTGTCGTGTCCCTGCCCAAGAAGAACACTGAATGTACGGCCTGCCATCCTCGGTGGAGGACTCGTTTCTGGCCTGTCATCCAGTCCTTGGTGGTACCCTTGGAACATCAAGGTTTTCTCAATGTCATCGCAATGTCCATGATCATTAGATTCGCTGGAAAAAGAAATCAAGGCCAAGAAAATCAAGCCGGCTCAGCCAAACACAGCCGCTCCTCCCAGCCAGGAGGAAGAGGCTGATCCTGAGACCACGGTATGCCCCCTTGACCCTTCTCATCTTTGCAGTTATCGGTGGGCGAGGTATGAATTGACAATCGCTCTCTCACCTGCTGAAATCAGGTCTGGGATGAGACACAAGAAGATCCAACCAACGGCAACCCTTTCCTTCAGCACCTGCAGCCAAGCTCGGTCGCCATCCCCGACAGCGTGCATAAGCCTCGTACGTTTGCACCCCCTCCCTCCTTCTCAAAAGTCATGACTTTGTGTTTCCTTCCCTTGGCTTTTCCTTCTCACATTGGAATTGCTTCTTCAGATGCATCAAAGACCAAGGTTGTTGAGCCTTGCCACCCTGGACAGTCATACAACCCCCTTGCCACAGATCACCATTCCCTTTTGGAGACCGCCACGGACATTGAGGTCAAAGCCGAACGCGTAAGATCTCGACGGACAAGTGTACTCCATTGCCTTTTTGGATTTTAGTACAGACCGCAACACCTCATTCCGGCCAAACATAACCCTGTTCTGCAGGCAAGGAATCGAGTGCGCAAGCAGCTGCCTGAGAATCTCTCCAAGTCTGCGAGCAACTACAAGATGATGGAGCAACTGCAGGAGGGCTTGAGCGAGTTTGTCCAACCAATCACGCTTGAGGAACAGGATGCCAAATCAGCCTCGAACCAGGATGACGATGAGGATGAAGATGACGCCGAGGCCGCCAAGCGGCAAGACATCAAGTCCGTGTGGCTCTGCTTCATTTGGCCTTGCCCCTGCTTTGCATCTGGTTTAAAAAGGACTGATACTCACATTCGCTGCTGCCTTTGTCATTTTAATTGTGCCTTTGCCATGTACGTGCGCGCCAGGTCCAAGCGCAAGGAACGCAGTGAAGCCGCCAAGCAGCACGACGAGCGTGTATGTGCCTGCCGATCTGTACCGTCTGTGGTGTCCCTTGATGTGGTTGGTCGCGCCACCTTACCTGGCTTGTCTTTGCCTTGCGCCTACTAGGTGGCTGCCCACCGCGCCAAAAAGTCGCAGGCTAAGCTTGCCAAGGACCTGGATCGCTTGGACGCCATTAACAGCGAAGTATGATTAGCCTGCTGACTTGATTCTTAATTCCTACCACGCCTGCACTCGATGTTTTGTCTGGCCAGACACCCTTCCTCAACTTGTCACCAACACTTCCGGGCGGCTAGATTCGCAACGCTGAACGCAAGCAGCGCACTAAAGCTACCGCTCGCGCTGCCGTCAAGGCTCAGCGCCAACTGGAGCCTCGCAAACTCAGCAAATACGAATTCAAGTCAGTTCAACTTTCAGTTTTGACGTTGATTTGTCCCTCTTGTGTGTGTGTCTGTGTGTGTGTCTGTGTGTGTGTCTGTGTCTGTGTCTGTGTCTGTGTCTGTGTCTGTGTCTGTGTCTGTGTCTGTGTCTGTGTCTGTGTCTGTGTCTGTGTCTGTGTCTGTGTCTGTGTCTGTGTCTGTGTCTGTGTCTGTGTCTGTGTCTGTGTCTGTGTCTGTGTCTGTGTCTGTGTCTGTGTCTGTGTCTGTGTCTGTGTCTGTGTGTACTTCTTGTTTGGTTCATTTGTTTGTTTTGGGGTTTGACTTTGAGCGCGCTCTCTCTTCTTTTGTCTTTTTTATTGTTGTTTTATAGTTGTGTCTTTGCAGCACGCGACTTGTCGCTCTCTTTGGTTATCTGCACTTGCTTCGCTCATCCCCGTTGTCTGTTGTCTGTGCCTCTGTGGCCACGGGACTTTGGCAACATGTATCTTCGTATCTTAGGAAGCCAAAGCCTGAAATCAAGCTCACGGAGGAGCTCGAGGGCAGCCTGCGTCGCTTAGCGGTTGGTTTTCTGTCCGGCCCCTCATTCTCCTTCCTGGGCGGATTCGAAGGTGTCACAATGCTTTCTATCAAATCTCTGAACCTGGGTGTCTCGGCCGTTTTTTGCAGCCCGAGGGTAATCTGGTCAAGGATCGTTTGAACAACTTGGTGATGCGTAACATTGTCGAGTATCGTCGTGAAGCAAAGTAGGCTCGCATTCAGTGTAGCATCGCTCATACTATACCGTGCATGTGGCTCAGTGCTTAATGAACCGACCGACTCACCGCGCTCCTCGTCTTGGTTGTGCCCGTGTTCTCTTTTCCCTAGCCCGCGCCGTCGCTACCAACAAAAGGAGGTCACTACGCGAAGCCGTAAGAACTTTGAGCTTCAGTTCGATCTCAACAAGGAGCAAGCCAAGCGTTCCGCCAAGGCTCAAGAGGCTGAAGAGGCGCTCGAGCTCAAGCGCCAGGAAAAGAAGCAAGTGGACCGTCTTGCTCGACTTACGCAGCGACAAAAGCACAACAAGCACAAGGCCAAACGCAACGGCGGCACTAGTGGCAGCAATGCGGCCAAAAGCGCCAAACTGTCCAAGATGTAATGGCTTCTGTTGCTCTAAATCTACCCCAATTGCTCGGCACCCGCCTCGGTGATCTGACCAGCCGGGTCCAAGCCCGTGTCATATGTCGTCCGTTTCCTTGAGTCTTGCTCTGGCCCTTTCACCACCAATCGATTTGTCTGGTTCGTATTCCATGCACACCGCAATATGTGCCACATGATTTTGATGAATTGATTGATCGCTGCCAGCCACCAGTCTCGATGGCCAAGTCAGTCGCAAGGTTTGCAAGGGCAGCAATGGGGCGACAGAACGTATCGGCCAGGTCATGCCCTACTAATACGTCACATTCATGGTTTTGGCTTGATCGGCCGCCTCAGCTGCCTTTGGATCTTTGGAAGCCACAGGGCTAATATCATAAATGTCCACTATATCATGTGCGCCAAAGTTGTTGCTATCCTTGGCCTCCCAGTATCCGCCCTGCCAGCCAGAACCGCAATGGATGGCGATCAGCTTCAAGGAAGGACCACGGCAGGGTCGGCAGACCGCAGGCCATGCTTTTGACGAACCTTGTACTGGTGGGACTTGCGGCCTGGAACAACAGGATCATCTCGAAGCTCGAACCAACACGGTGTCCACCTGTGGCCCCAAGAGCACAAAAGAAAGGACATCCCCGCAAATCAGGTGGGTTTATCGAGCATGAAAACAGAAGCCAATTTGGCACCAATTTCACCGTTTCGCTCCCACCCCAAGCACATGGACAAGCATGTACAAAAAAATGCACTGAACAACAAAAAGGTGTGGGCATGCGCGTTGGCCATCAACTCACCGAGTCTGCGTCTTCTCATATTGTCGACGACGAAAGCGCTGGCCTTCCTCGAGCAAGTGCTTGACGCGATTGGCCATGTCAAAGTCGCCTTGCTCCATGACGTTTTTGTCCATTCGGAAACGTGCATCAGTCACAGCGCAGCCCTTTTCAAAGACGCCGATTTGGTTGGACTCGATGGCCATTTGAGTGAAACCATACATCTTTTCAAAGTTGGCCACGTGTTCTGTGCGCTTCCACAGCACTCGCTTGGAGATGCCATTGGCATCATCTAGCCCAATCAGAAGCATGTGTCATGAGGCCAACCACCCGCTTTTAAATCAGAGGCTTGTTCTGGACACATCGTGAGAGGCGTGAGCGACTCACCGGGGGCCTCCTGGCTGATTTGCTTGTCCCAGGTGCCGTTCAGTGTCAGGTGCACCTTGCCACTCACGTCCTTCACCTGGCCCACCACGGTGCGCGGCTCGGCACTGGAGAAGAAAGAGTATGGCTTGTAATCCAGCTCACACACAACGCCGGTCGTGTGGTTGGTGACCAGCATCTTGCCAGCATTTTCCAGCCACAGCTTACCCACAATGATATTGTGGATGGTCGTCGACACCTGAATGCCAACCACCCCTCAACCGTCACGGTCAGCTGGTGACTCGGACGCAATCCAAAGATAATTGACACGATGCACACAACGCTCACCTTGGTCCAGGTGAAATGATCGTCATTATCATGGAAGATGATGTGGCTGATGCCCGTGGGAACCACCTCGAGATATTTTCCGCTGTCATACAGACGGATGGCGCAGTCAGATGAAGCCAACCTTAACCAAACGGGGAGCGCGTCTTTGGCTCTCGTGGCTTCGTGATCACTTCATGATCCATTTCGGAGGGCGGGGGATGATACCAACCGGAACTTGGAGTTCATGGAAAAATCTTGCCAAAACGTCCAACCTCGCTCCGAGGTCGCATGAAGGGCGCAGATGGGCGGGTGGTGGCTGACCTATTCCCGGAAGCAAGACAGGTCGCCAATGATGAAATTGCGTGCTCGTCAGGCTGGAACGCTGGAGCATGCGCAAAGGCACAAAACCCGGGCTAGCACCCAACAAACCTGCTCGAGGATGCAACTGTAACCATGCGTGGCTCGACGATCCAGCTCAAAGGTCTCTCCCAGCAAAGGATTGAACGGCTTGCCTGACCATATTTTAAAGGCCACTCGTGAACACTACAAACCAGCGAATACCCCACAAGCCTGGTACGCTGCCGCAATCATGCGTGGGCCCTGGTACAAACCTGTGCGCCACGCGCCAGAAGAAAAGGAAGAGATGGTAAAGGCTGACACCAATGCCGCTCGATGATAGGGATCCGTCGTACTAAGCATTTGAGATGTGTGCTGCGTGAAAACACGAGAGCGCGGCAGGCTGCATGGACCATTGGGCTGGAGAGCATCACGTACGCCGCAGCCTCATCCAGCAAGTGTGCATATTCGCAGTCCTCGCTCAGACGCTGAGTGAAAGAGATGGGCTCGTTAAACGTGACGGGCATGGGGATTTTGGATAGCTACAAGATCAGTGGGATCCCAAGCACAATTCTGAGTCATGTGGCGAGTCAAGATCCATCAAGGTGCGAGATACGACACTGCTGGAAGACCGACCTCCTTGCCAATGCAGTTCTTCATGATGGACCACAGGCTTGTCGTCTTGTCCGGTCGGAATGGGATCGACGTGCGCATCTCCACCTGTGATGTCATCCGTATCACGCAAGCGCACACACACACGCACACACACACACAAGACACACAACACGCGACACACAATATAGATGAATCAGAGAGAATAAATACATAGTGAGACAACCATGTCACTGTGTCGGGGCAAAGAGCGGTCGTCCCCAAGTCTCTCAACGCACCGTCACACGCGGAGCTGGCAGAGATGGCGTGTCCGACGCGGTGGACGCACGAAGGTCAAAGGGGTCTTCCTGGGCGTCGAAAAACTCCTCATCGTCAGTCTCGGGACCTCCCACGGGCTCCTCGGCCGACTAAAATGCATGATTCAAAACGTAAGTCAGCCTTGTCCAGCATCGGCTTCATGGGGCCTGCGACGGGCTGGGCGCAGCTCCGACAGACCTCAAGCACCTCAGCGGCATCAGATGCCAAAGCCTGCTTTGTAACTTGGCGCGCGCGCGCCTGCAGTCTGCGATGCTCAGCAGCCAGCGATTCCTATCGGGAATGGCGTACGAGGCCGCTTCGGTGAGTGGACCACTCAGCTTAGCCTCTTTTTGGAATCGAGGCTTTGACAGAGAGGACGCACCAGAGCATCAGCAAGGTCCAGGCGCTTGGCCTCGCTAGCCATGAAAAGACGCAGCCAACGCTGATGCAAGGCCGTCGCGCTGCTCAAGACGGCATCGCGCTGCTTTGTCATTTTTCTATACACGGATCAATCAATGGTGAGGGGAGTGACAGGCTCACCGGGCTCATGTCAGGCTCAAAAGCACAGCACGTACTTGAGAAGCTTTTGGCAACGGCGAAGTTCCTCGGACCCCTCGACTGACACATAGGGCTCTACACTGCTAAAGGCCTGACTGAGCGTATTGGATGTGGTCTCCAGCTATGTTGCATTCGTATGGAGGACCACCGTCAAAGGAAAGACCAGGAAGATATTAGGAACAACAACGGACGACATTGTTGAACTGGATCAGAGCGCATGAATGGAAGCGTGCTTTCCAGACTGACCTCGACGCCAAGACGAAAGAGTTCTTTGTTGTCTGGGTGCTCGTCAAAGTTGACCGGGGCATCGTCATCGCTCCACGAATCTACCCCACACAAGCAGAAAGCATGCGCCTGTGAGCTTGCTGTGTGTTGGGATCAGAGCCGTTCCAATCCTCACCATCATCCGACTCGTTGATCATGAGCACTGCCGATCGCTTCAGATCAACGCTCGAATTGAGTTGGGCGGCGTTGCCAGAGGTGGATGAGATGGAGCTGCCAAGGCCCCACATGTCAGGCAGGATTGGTATTCAGCCACGACGGTAAGAGCGTGCTGTAGACACAGTGCCTGTGGCATGATGATGTTCCAAACACAGACACGCATGCACACAACCACACATGAAGAAACGGGCGTGTGGCAACAGGAAACAGCTGCCGTACCTGGCCACCTGCTTGGAAGCACGCTTGTTGTGTGCCAGTTGCTGTTGGAAGATGTGGTACAACCAATGGGGAACACAAGCCACCGCGGCTGTGAGGCTCAGGCAAGGCCTGCATCGTGAGAATCAGGTCTTCGCCACGCACCTTGGCCAGCTGGAGCGAGCCCAGCCAGGCACTGCGCTCGGCCTCGGAGGAGGCGCGCAAGTGATAAGACTGCCCTTGCTGCTGCGGAAGGCCTGCATCACACCGCAAGCACGCGGGAATATCCCTCAGGCACACGGGCAACGTGGACGGCATGGTCATTCACGCTTACCGGCGTGAATGATGAAATTGGAACCGAGACCAATGTCAATCTCCGCATCAATCAAAATGAGTGTACCACGGCAGGTGTGGTTGACCTCATCCTTATTCCTACAAGCAGGTGCCAGATCATAGCGCGCGCATCAGGTCTCGTCTGCATGCCACGACGGCACAGGAGCAGAGGCTTGCGCGGATGGAGGCCAAGGGTCGATACTTGTAGTAGGAGAGCTGGCCATTGTGGAGGACAAAATAGCGGGGCTGAAAGCCCTTCATATAGTTGGTCCATTTGAGCAGGACACCCTCACGATGCGGGCTCTTCTCTGCTGTAAACCAATGCGGATGGAGACGCGGTCAGCGCCATCGCCACTAAAATTTCCCTTTTCCATCAACTTTCACCCCATTCAGTCCTGCAACACCACCCCCAACGAAAGCAGCCCACGTACGTACCCATGACGATCAATGGCAGGACGTCACACGCCCCGTTCGCCTATGCTACACCAATCCAACCACCCGCAAAGCTATCGTCTCTGCAAGCACTTTACCACAAGGCGCTGCCGTTCTTTGATCAACCGGCTGCGTGTGTGTGTCTGTGTCAGTGTCAGTTGCGTCAAAAAAACACACACACACACACACACACACACACACACACACACACACACACAAGGGAAACTGAATTTCACACAAAGAGCCCGAGAAAGGCATAGTTGTTGTAGTTTTTATAGAGGTTGTTGAAGAAGTTGACAGTAGATACTGGTATTTTTCGTGTGGTATTATGCAGTGCTTTTAGACTTTGTGTACTGTGTGATTTCTTTCTTCGCTCTCTGCTCTTTCTCTCAAACTCTCTCCCTCTCTCACTGCTCTCTCTCACTGCTCTCTCTCTCTCTCTCTCGTCTCTTCTCTCTCGTCTCTCTCTCTCTCTCTCTCTCTCTCGCGTCCCTCTCTTCTCTCTCTCCATTTATTTTCAAGCATATTTACATGTTAGGCAGGGGCTCGGAGACCATCTCCGTCTGGATCACTCCGTGGACTGCTTTTGATTTTTATATTCAGACCAACAATGTCGACACTAACAGCTACCGAGGCTGCGGGTTGGCGCCGCGTGCAGGCCGTTTCCGGCCTCGGACTCTCAGGTTTGCTCTCAGACTGCACAAGACTCGATCACTCGTTGCAGCTCACTTGCCCTGCACCCGCCACCTCGGTGATTGATTCACGTACAGTCTACACCACCATGCACATCTTCAACCACTGGGCGGCTCTCGTCTCACAAGCCACCCACGACAACATATTGGTCCGTATGGTTGGGGCCGATGGGGCGCGGAGGGAGAACTGAGGGCTAGCCTGCAACCGTGTTTGCCTTGCAATCCCAACGCCGTTGGCCGTCATCGCCTCTCCAGCCAGCTGGTTGTTAAAGTGCCCCTCACTGGCTCGCACGATCATGCAACATTCATGGATAGATGGCGCTTCGAGAACTCTACCAGCGGCCCCACCTTGAACTGCTCGGTGCCTCTGTCCTTGGCACCCATCTTCTGGCCAACTTCAAGCTCAAGGGGGCGCCGCCCAAGCAGGATACCAGCAGCACCTTGCAGCGTTTCACAGGGTATGCTCCACTCCCTGTGATCGCGCATCCTCCGGATACCGAGGGCTAATTACTTGATGTCCTATTTTGGGGATGGAGGGAAAAGTGGGGCTGCCACTTTCTTCGCATTGCCTTATGATTGTTCTGCTTGCCCGGTGCAGCTACTTTTTAGTTGGAACGATCACCATGCACGTGGTCCACGCCCGCGTCTTGCCGTGGTACTACGACGATCCTGCCGACCTGGCCGCCATCTACGACAGCTTTAGCGTTTACAAACCATTGGCCCTGCCCCTTTATTCCGGTCTACTCTTGGCGGGCACCTATCACACGTACAACGGCATCGTGACAAGCCTACGCCGCTTGCTTGGTGTACGCCTCGGGTCAGTCAAAAACGTGTCTTCTTCTTTCACTTTTCGAGGGCGCCCCCGTGTTCTTTAGCCCTGCATCACTCTCACTAGCGCGGCTTGTGATCGCTCGACTGCCGCAGCTCCGTCACGGAATCGGCCCTTGTTTGGCTTCCCACTGTTTTGTCGGCCTTTAGCATGCTTGGCATTTCGGGCCAGCTGTATCCCATCTACTCCTTTTCCTTCCGTCTGCGTCGCTAAGCCAGAACGGCCATAGAAGTCAAGTGGCAGAATTACAACTTGAGGATCAACATCGATGGCTTCTACCGGTCGGCATTAAAGACCCTTTTATCTCCCCGCTGTTGCTGCTATCATCATGTCGTCAAGGGGGAGGGTTGTTAATACGCTAAATCAGGCACCCTTGAAAAGTGATCTGAACACTTTTTTCAATTTCTTGAGAGCCTGGGTGCTCGGCACCTGCCTTTAACTTTTTTTTTTCCTGTGGGGGGGTAACATTCTCAAAATCAGCCCTATCTATATACCTCTAACATGTTGTCTCTCAATCTTTTTCTCCCTCTTGGTCTTTTCTCACACGCACACCATCCTCGGGGAACACCTGGATCCGACGCACGCAGGGACTGTGCTGGCCATCCATGCACACGACCTATGGGATGGGGTTGTAAAAACACGGGTGCACAGGCGTTAAATCAAAAAAGGCAGGGCTCCCAGTCAAGCCAATACCAACAGAGCGCGCACCTGCGGACGGCCGGTTGGAAGGAGGCGCCAGCCAAAGACCAGTTCCCCACCGCTGGCAAAGGCATAGAGTTCATGGGCGTCACCCGCGCTGTGTGACTTTGAGGCGGGGGAAGATTGGTCCCTGTGCCTCGTCAAGAGGACGAGGCCACCCAAAATCAGCGGTTGGTAGACTCGACCACGGTCAGCAGGGACTTGGCTTGACGTTGACCCGCTCCGCCAGGCTTGGACCTGCTCAAGCGTCACGCCCCCGCTGATCGCCACCTCAGTCGCGATGCGGTGACCCAACCCCTGATCAAGCATGAATTCGCCAGTGCCTGCATTCCCAAGCGGCCCAAAAGTTTGGCATCGCAATGTCGCTTGAGAGGATGGGTACGATGCAGCCACAGATTTGCACCTTGGCAAGAGATACGGCTCAAGATTTGGCTCAAAGAGAAGCGGAACGACGCACCAGACAGAGCTACGCTGACGCTCACAGCCTTATGAATAACTTCGGTCCAGCACCTAAGCAACGAGGTTGGAGTGGCTGGTTATGAAGCAGACCAGGAACTTATGCGCTCGGCATGGAAAAAAAGTTAAAAAAAAAAAACTCGACGGTTTAACGTACGCCGCTCGAAGGACCCCTGCCGGTCCGACACGTCCCACATCTTTCAGCAAGAGACCTCCACTGCTAGAAGCTGACGGCAGTTAAGAGCAGCGTAGGGCCAAGGGCAAGTGATGTGTTGATCATTGCAAGAGCAGTCAGCCATGATCTTGAGGATTAAACAAAAAAGGGGAAACAGTCGAACCTGACGCATGTCCGAGCTCTGCCGGGCCCACATGGGCTATCACGCCTCCCACTGTATCCTCACACAGGCCTGGCGCTGGGTCCCTGCAACCATGCGATTGATAACAGGCTATTCAGACGTTGGTTGATAGCTGGTTTCTCGGCAAGCCCAAACCATCCTCCCTTGTGCCCAGCGCAATGGAGCTGCACGTACATCGTGTGTGGGCGCTTGGTAAGAGGCTCGGAACCACTTTTGGCCACCTTATCGATCAAGGCATCATAACGAGCGCGAGCAGCACCATGTTTGCTGCGCGCTCCAGGCGCTCCGGCAATTAGGTCTTGAGGCAGTAGGGTCACATCCACTTGGCGCGCAAATGCGTCGGCACCTGCTCCGCTTAGTATTCTATGGATGGTGATTTCCATCCACCCAGGTGAGACTGGCCTTGCTTGTTCATGAAAGTTACCATTTCAAAGCAGGGGTGGGATGAGTCCAATGATGTTCACCTGGGCGGGAGACGCCCCAAGAGCCGACGCGTACAGGCTCGCTGCAAAAGTCGAGTGGCTACCACCACGGGCAAGCCACAAGCTATTCTTCCCCACACAGGCCACGATGAGAGGGAGATGCTGATACACCCACCGATATCTCTGAGATTGGCAGCTTGCCTGAGAGGTTGGCAATGGCAGCTGCACCTAGACGGGCATCGCAGACGGCTGCTTCACAACTGAAGCCTCCTTCAAGAGTCAGGTTGCTCCCATAGCCAGCATTCACCTCACCAGACGCCTGCCGAGCCAGCACCATGAGTGTCGATGACATGATCCAGCGATGGTGTTTGTTTGTATTTTTTTGGCCAAGCCTCACCTCGAGGAATGCCAGCGCTCGGCTGAGCTCATCCAAGGATGTATGCTCGCCTTCCGTCAGCGACGGAGCCTGCACCATCAAAGCGGAAGCGGTCAAGGATTGCGTGATGGGCTGCGTTGTGGCGGGCCATGGGACGCACCTGTTGCAGCGCTTGCATCAGAAGCCGGCGAGCATTTACACGTGTCTTTTCATTATAGTACCCACATCCTACATGCAAGGCCATCAGCCCGGCAGGCCCACACGCAGCCGACCTCGCCGTCATCGCCGACGGTACGCCTCATCAGCGAGCAGCCAACAAGATGATAAAAAAAAGAAATTTGAGTTTTTCTGTTTGTTTGAGTAACGGCTCTCTCTCTCTCTCTCTCTCTCTCTCTCTCTCTCTCAAACTCTCTCTCAAACTCTCTCTCAAACTCTCAAAACTCTCTTCTAATCTCTCTCTCTCTCTCTCTCTCTCTCTCTCTCTCTCTCTCTCTCTCTCTCTCTCTCTCTCTCTCTCTCTCTCTCTCTCTCTCTCTCTCTCTCTCTCTCTCTCTCTCTCTCTTTATTTTTGAGTGTGAAAGGAGGAAGATGAGTGGTGGGTCATTCCCGGGAACGGTGGCCAAGGCGCTGTCAGGGCTGGTGGCTGTGTACAAGCCGCNGTGGCTTGCGCTCATCGACAACGGTTGGCCGCATCAAGAGCCAGTTGTCACAGCTTGGTGAGTGGGC
>NW_001865039.1:2215029-2262012 GCF_000002865.3 Monosiga brevicollis MX1 | reverse complement strand
CAAAGAGAAAACAGCCAAAGCTCAAAGTGGGACACGGAGGCACTCTTGATGCCGAGGCGGAGGGCGTCCTTGTGATAGGTGTTGGCGGGGCGACAAAGCAACTGAGCCAGTTTTTAGCCTGTGACAAGAGCTACGAGGTGAGCCGAGGCGCTAATTAGGGTTCAAGCTGGCATTGATGCTCACTTTCATTTTTTTTTTATCGCATGGTCGTCTGGCCTTGCACCAGTTTGATGTTGAGCTAGGACGTCGCACCACGACATTGGACGTCGATGGTGAGGTCGAGGCCGAGGCCCCCTTTGAGCATGTGACAGCGGATATGCTGCAGGTGCGTGCAGGTCATGCTCAGCTCGCCACGCGAGCCTGATGTCCTTTCTGACTGTGGACAACGCCTGACACCTTGAACCCGAGTATGACGTGATATCATACATTCTCAGACGCCTTGGGCTGAAGCGCTGACTGGTACCTTGACTGCTGTGACTCTTCTAGGCGGCACTGAACGAGTTTGTTGGAGATATTATGCAAATTCCGCCCCGGTACAGTGCTTTACGCATTGATGGCAAACGACTCTCAGACCACGCACGTTCTGGCACGCCGGTTGATCCCCAGCCGCGTCCTGTTCGGGTCTTGGCTGCTCAGCTTCAAGCCTACGTGGCACCAGTCGCAACTATCGGTGCGTTCACACCTTCACTGTGCTGGGGCGGCTTTTGACCACGACAGGTTATTGTTCGACTCACAGGGTGCTATTTCGTCTGTGTTCTTGCATAAACTTTCAGCGGTGACCTGTGGGGGTGGTTTTTATGTGCGCAGTCTAGCCCGAGATTTGGCATGGAAGGTCCAGTCTGAAGGCCATGTCACGCGCCTGGTGCGCACGCGACAAGGTCGCTTCGACTTGAGCGCAGCTTTGCCGGTACGGACATGTGCCGGCCATGGCATCCAATGATTTGAACGACAAGCATCTAAGATCTTGTACCCGACCTCCCGCCGCTGTGCCATGCTCAGGAAGATGCTTGGACCCCAGCCCAGCTTGAGGCGGCTCTTGCTGCTAACAACAAAAGAGAGGAGCAACACCTTCGGGTTAACGGCTAGAACTGCTTTTGACATTCAACCGTAACATAAGTTATGCTTTCTAAGCGATTGCGCTGGTTTTGGCGGGAAAAAAAAGGTATCACCACACACTGCATTGAGGCCCATGCATGCACACCTCGAATATCCCATATGAATGGCATCCGCCACAGCATCGACCAGAGGGAGGACGTAAGCACAGTTGCATATGCTCGAGCCTGCACCGCCACCCGCAGTCGCTTTCTTCACCTGCCCCTCAACCCATCCCTTTGATCTGTTGTTGAATATCATGACATTGGTTGTTGTTTGCATGTGTGTGTGTGTGTGTTTTGGCGCGTAACACGTGAATTCGGCGCCTTTTTTTCTCTCTTACTTCTCTCTCTCTCTCTCTCTCTCTCTCTCTCTCTCTCTCTCTCTCAGTGGACTTGTTGCTGGCTGGCCCGGCCTTCTTCAGTCTTGTTGGCACGGCGGCTGATTGAGATTCAACACTGAGATCTCAACACTACGAGCCAAGGGCGTCGGCCACTGGCACAAGTGACACTGGGTGAGGCATTTGGTTTGGCACAGTATGGAATTTGAAACTCTCAGTCTCTGAGACTTCTCTCGTCTCCTGGTCTCGCTGTCCTCTGGTCTCACCGTGTGCGTCCGCGCCTTCAACAGCAGACCACTGAATGACAGCATTTGTTGATTGCGCGCGCTGAGATACACGCTCAGCCTCCCTTGCCACTATGTCTGAGGAACACCCGGCCAGTGTATGCCATCAGTACCACCTCTTGGACAAGATTGGCGAGGGCACCTACGGTGCCGTCTTCAAAGCCCGTGTCAAGGAAGTGGAGACAAATCACAGCCTCCTAGAGAATGGTGAGCACTGCGCCAACTCCACTCACCTTTTCCTTGTATCTCCTCAATGACCCCCGGCTTGTCGCTTGTGCTGCGGTCGCAGGCATCAACTTTGTTGCAATCAAGCGCATTCGAGCGTCGGTATGATTGATGCTCATGCCCCTCTGACGCACCTTGCCCCCTTGAAAAACGCTGCGTGCGCTCATCTGACCTGACCACTCTTGCTCATCCACCCCATTGACCACTCCCACTCATCCACCCCAACGTAGCCACAAGACGAAGGTGTCGCCGTGTATGTCTTGGTCGTGCCTTGCCAGCATCCTGCACAATTGGCCGCGGGCCCAGTCTGCGACAGCAGCAATGGTTGTAAGCCGCCCCTGACCTCCCAATGCACCATTCTCATTCCAACCCCTTGCGCATTTTGCTTTTACCAGTGTCACCATTCGAGAAATTAGCATCCTGAACAAGCTGCAACATGATAACATTGTCTGGTACGCCGACGCCCCTTCCCCCGACCTCTGCCCCGAGCTGCTGCCAGCTACCCACTCATGCTTGTGTTCAACACTGAGGTCAGCTTGCACCAGCTGATCGATGCTGGAGACATGATGTACCTGGTCTTTGAATTTTTTGAGCGCGATCTCTCCACCTACTTTCAACAAATTGCACCCAACAGAATGGACCGTGACCTTGCACACGTACGTGCTTGCACCCCTCTACCCCTCCCTCGCCCTGCCTATCAACCTGGCACCCCCCTGGCGCCCCCCCCTTTCTAGCTGCACAATCATGGGCCCACTCGTGGCTTCAAGCCTCATGCCACGTTACCCCACTTCTGCCATGCCATTGTGTTCCACACCCACACAGAGCTACCTGCATCAGCTTTTCGACGGTCTTGCATATTGCCACGCCCGACTGATCATCCATCGTGACATCAAGCCTCAGGTATGTCCCGAATTTGCCCCCTTTTGACCAACCGAGATTTCTCCGCTTGAACTGATGGCCCGTGATTATACGTACCCTCTGCGTGCAGAATCTGCTGATCGACGAACTCGGGCACATCAAAATTGCGGATTTTGGTCTTGCACGCCGTGTCAACCTGCCCAGTCGACCCTACACGCCAAATGTACGCTCAAAGCTTTCTGAACAGTCTTCAATGTACCCTGAACAGCATCCAAGCCGTTGATTCGCCTTTTTCCAATACTATCTGGTGCTAAATCTAACCCGAGCGTTCCCTGGCCCCACACACAGACACAAACGCTCTGGTATCGTGCCCCTGAGCTCCTATTGCATTCACATACATACGGGGCCGCCGTCGACCTCTGGAGCATGGGCTGCCTGATGGCTGAGATGCTCACTGGCAACTCAATCTTTATGGGACGCGATGAGATTGACATGATCACCCGCATCTTCCGGTCAGCTTTTGTTGCCGCTCGTTTTCATCGCGGTTGATTGTGCGACTGACGCATTGACGCCTGCCTGGCTCTCACCTTGTCTCATCCGGTGCTCCTTCAGACTCCTTGGTATGCCTACTGAAGATGAATGGGCGCGTGCTGCTCTTCCCTCTGGCTTTCGTGGATTCAACGCTCCACGGCGCACAATGGCTGGCATCTTTCCAGCCCTATCGCCTGAAGACGTGGAACTTCTGAACGTCAGTGCGCTTCCCCCCATGTTTCGCCCATACCTGACTGTGCGACTGCCCAGGATATCGTGATGGTTGTGCTTGCTTCTGGGAGTGTGAAAAAAGAAGAAGCTCATTTGCCTGGTGTTGTTTTTCTAGCAACTGCTCACGTACAAGCCCGAGCATCGTATTGATGCCTATAGCGCCTCGATGAGCCCGCTGTTTGAGCGTTTCCGGTGTTAGCCTACTCGGGTGATGTCACCCTGCTACCAAACAATTTGCATGTCACTTTAGTGTAATCGCGTTTGGGTGCCGTGCCGTCCAGCCGTGTTGTCCTGCCGCGTTGTCCCGCTGTCATACTGCCACATTTGGCTTGCTTCAGGATACCTCTGTCCTGCCACTTTCATCTCGAGTCGAGCGCGTTGCATCGCTTGTTTTATGTCGACATTGTGTGTTCTTCGCCCCCTTCTTCACTCTCTCTTTTACTCTCCCTCTCCTCTCGCTCTCGTATGGGCTTTGCCGCGCGCCTTCTGGCATTACTCGTAGCCCTGCGCTCCTGGTCACTTTTCCTTCTCTCTCTCTCTCTCTCTCCCTCTCTCTCTCTCTCTCTCTCTCTCTCTCTCTCTCTCTCTCTCTCTCTCTCTCTCTCTCTCTCTCTCTCTCTCTCTCTCTCTCTCTCTCTCTCTCTCTCTCTCTCTCTCTCTCTCTCTCTCTCTCTCTGTGGGAGACAGAAACTTCTGATGGGATCGCTTGCGCCTCCCACCTCTCAGCGAATTTGCTGCCTTGGCAGCCGAGTCATCTTTCAATCGATTCCTGCTTATCAATACCCTGTTGGGCAGTGGCATGAGCCTCAGATTGGCAAACTTAAGACGGCGCTTTGTCATCGATACGACGTGAGATCGAGGTGTTACAACCCGTATTTCGCGCGCAACCCTGCTAGCCCTGCTTGCACCCGAACATCGTTCGCCTCGCGCTTTGCCTGCCGTTGCACCTTGCGGGCTTGGCGCTGCCGTTTAGCAGCAGCAAACGTTTCTTGCATAGATGCCTCTTCCTCACGTATCAACCGTTCAATCTGAATACCCAGGTCAACCCCGTCCACACACACACACACACACACACACACACACACACACACACACACACACACACACACACACACACACACACACACACACACACACACACACACACATGAGGTCACTCAGAGCGTAGGCCCCCAAAGGACCCTTTGTGCCAACCCAAATGTCAACTCTGCTTGCGGTGGTCCACAGCGATAGGCAAACCCAAGCAAGTCCACACAGACCTCGCGCAGAGACATGCCGATATAGGTCTTGCTCTTGGGTCTCGGACCCGGCGGAGCTGTACATGCGCGTGTATGTGAGGAGAGTAATTACTACATCGACTCGGGCAAGCGATGCTTCGCCGCCCGCTTGCATTCAAAACGAAAACATACCTCGACTTTTGACACCTCCATTGGTGTCGGTGGAGTCCTTCGTGGCACTTTTGCGCTCGAGGGGAACTCGGGACTGCAGTCGGGCAAAGGCTGCCGAGAGTCGCTGGAAAGCCGCATTGGCTCCAGCATCAGTACACTTGTCTGGATGCACCAGCCGACACAACCTGTGTGTGATGTGTGGCAGCAGCTTGACTGAGACAACTGTACATGGCTAGCTCTGACCAGTGGCCATGCCCGGTGCCATGCCCTGTGCTCGACAGATAGATGGTGCGGCCAACAAACCCGAGAAACTTTTTCCGAAGGGTGAGCACGTCGGGTGGTTGTCGCAAAGCAAACACCTCCAAGTCATCCCGTGCAGCACAAATGTGCTGCACGGCCATTTGTTGCTGCTCCTGCGTCATGGTTCTGCTCACCCCGTCTGCTCATCCTACACCATCATCCTGCTGCACTGACACGACGGCTCTCCACAGTCGCTGCGGCAAACGCGCCTCTTCCATAAAAAAGGCACTCAATCAACCACCACTGCCCCACAACAGCAAAGTGCATCCGCCCATCGATCACGAGCAACTGAACCGACGATCAGCCCCCTAAAAAAAAAAAAGAGAGAGACAGAGAGTTTGAGAGAGAGAGAGAGAGAGAGAGAGAGAGAGAGAGAGAGAGAGAGAGAGTTTGAGAGAGAAGAGAGAGAGAGAGAGAGAGAGAGAGAGAGAGAGAGAGAGAGAGAGAGAGAGAGAGAGAGAGAGAGAGAGAGAGAGAGAGAGTTTGAGAGAGAGACGAAATAAAATTTTATTTTTTATTTTTCGATTTTGTTTCGAGGAGCAGCGGTAACAGCAAGTGGCGGTGGGGGGTGCTGGTGCGTGAGTTTGAGTGGCAAATGTGGTGCAGGAGGGGACGGGTAAATCAGCTTCAAGTGCAAGGCAGAGCTGAGGCTTCAGACTGCCATAATCGCCTCGCTTACCGTTGAATCGCGGCTTGTAACAGAGCGCCCCTGCCTTCTTTTGTGGACACCTGCATCATGAGTGTGCGCGATAGCAGCGCTGCCGCTTCACCGGCCCTAGCTGTGGTGAGCCCTCCCGGCTGATCCCCATGCGCTCGTCCGTTTATGTGCGCAGCATCAGGTTCTCACCTGCTCACTCTACCCCTTGGCTCAGCGAAACTCCAGTGCATCTTCCGTGGCCCGCACCCTCAGTACGTGCTGGCTCTTCGCTTTCGTGCCGTACCCTCTTCCTCTTGATCAGTCGTGTTTATATCTACGCATATCAACCCTCGATGCTCTGACCTGGCCCATGTTCCTGCCAATCTTTTCCGAAAACAGGCCTTCGCAAGTCCCTCAACTCCTCTGTCACCTCAAACGACCTGGATGAGCCTTATGAGCAGCTTGCTGCAGATTCCAAATCCGCTGTCATCATCCTCGGCAGCATCAACGTTGACATTATCGCTGAAGTGCAACAGCTGCCCACCGTACGCTCTCCTGGCTCTCTCGCCTCTCCCGTCCTTCCTTCTCACCTGACCTTCAACGTTTGAGCTCGATTGATGTCGTTCATGATCTGATATCGCACCCCCTGGTGTGTGTCTGAGGAACGCTCGCCTCACAAAGCTTGATCACCTCGTTTAGTTGAATACCAGTGTCCCAGCCAATGACAGTCGGATCGAGCCCGGCGGCAAGGGTCTCAATGAAGCCGTGGCCTCGGCTCGCTTGGGCGTCCATACCTTTTTTGTGGGTCGCATGGGTAATGATGAGCTCCGCCCTGTGGTATACACCGCCATCCAAGCCTGTGGTGGATTCTTGAAGAGCTGTATCACTGAGGTGTGTCACTCAACTTTATACGCCATCAAAGCCAAAGGCGTTGCTCAATTCAATCCTTGGACGACTGATTTTTCCATTAGATGGGAGCCGACGAAGAAGGCGACGAAGCTGGTCATTACGATACCGGCAATGCTTTGATCATCAACTGCAAGGTAGTCTGCCGGCGTCTTGGCGTGCACGCTGTCATGCGCAATTTTATTCACTTTCAGTACTCTCCCGACGCGCATCGTTGTCTTGCTGGGTGGCAGGGCGGCCGAGGGGGCACAGCAGGCACCGAGGGCAAATATACCTGTTCCTACGCCGGAGTCAACCACAAGATGACCATGGACAAAGAGTTTGCTGGACTCAAAGCTGAGTTGGAGCGCTGTAAAGCTCAAGACAAGAACATTGTTTTTCTAACACAGCTCGAGGCCATGGCTCCGAGCGCTAGTGTCTCCCCCGAAGCCAACGTTGTACTTCAGGTTTGTGATCCCAAAGTATCCTCTAGCTTGATAGCCTCCTGTTTTTGCTTTCTTTTCAGGCCAGGTCTTGCACGTCCCATACACACACTGCAGCGCTGAGCTTGGTCTGGACCCTCCTTGGGCCGCTTTTGTCTAGGCCTGTCGCTTGGCACGCGAGATGGACATTCCCGTCTATGTGAAATATGCTCCCTACCGTGATGATGGCATCTGCTTGCTCGAGTATGCTGATACCGTCATTCTGAACGAATACGAGCTCATGAGGATGCGCAACGAACTTTGCAACCCACCAGAGTACGTAGATCGAGAACCAAAGACCCACACGCGTGCCCGTCGCCTCGCCCGCGGGCTTTTTGTTACTCTTCAATGATTCACCATGTCTACCGATCCGTAGCGAGTCCAAGTCGAACCCAGTGACCAACCTTGTGCGAGCTTTTGAATATGCTTGCGCAATTGCGGTACGCAAACACATGCAGCATGTGCACTCTTGTGGAAAAGGCCGAACATGTTCTCCCTGCCCCTGTCTTCGCTCATCGCCTATTTTTTTTTTTTTTTTTTTTATATACTTTTTTTACTTTTTTTACTTTTTTTTTTCTTCCTTTTTCTTCCTTTTTCTCTTCTTCTGTCTTCTTTCTCAATAACCAACCGTCAAATACATCTAACGTACATGCTATGGTGACCGGGAGCAGAATCAGTCGCCACAACTTCGCCGCATCGTGTTTGTTTCCGGCTTTGGCACCATGAGTGTGGAGTTTGACTCGCTCAGCAATGGCACGACTCAAGCTTCAAGTTCTTCCCGATCGGTCGTGGATCTGCAAGTCGTACCCTCTTTCAAGTCACGTCGTTTTGGTGGTGTTGTTGGCGCTGCCGATGCTCTGACTGGTGGGCTTGTGGCTGGCATGGCTGCCGGTCTCAGCATGGTACAAAGCATCATTCAGGGCAATGTGTGCGCCGCGATTTGTATCGAGGTTTGTCCATACGCGTGGCGATTAAAAAGTGCTCACACGCACATCCGCGATCACCCACTCACGCCAGCAACCTTCCTCGTTGACAGGATGCAGCAGCGCAGGCCGCCATGCCAAATAAGGAAGAAGTTCAATCCTTCTTGCATGATACCAGCACACAACTGGATCTTGACATCAACGATGACTTTCCGCTCGGTCCCAGCGATGACCTGAGGCTCAAAACTTTGGATATCTCTTGGGCAAAGGCAGTGCTATCAAACCAACAAGTGACGCACCTCGAACCAGCGCCTTGCAATTATCAACATCTGTCAGATCTGCACTTGAGTGTTTTCGCCGGTGCTTGGACCCGAGCCCGCTCCATCGTCCGAGCCTACGCCAGCCTTGACCATGAGTCGCTCTTGCAGCAGCTCAAGCAAAAGGATCGATATGGACGGACTGTGCTATCTTACGCACGCAATGCAAAAGATTCCGAAGCCGCTGAAATTGCCGATGCTCTGTGCTTTCTCCGACTACTCTATGAGCACGCCGACTCATCTGAACTAAAGGATTTGGCCGAGTTTAAGCATTTGACCGGGCGGATTTTTAGTGCGTTGAATGGCCTTGAAGTTGTCTTTCGAATGTCTGAGCTGTCTACTAGGGATGAGTATTATTGACTGAAAAGTTGGCTCACGTTTGGGTCTGGGAAACCTCGGCTGAAATGATCGTAGGTTCGCAGAATCCCAAAAAGTCTCCTTTGGCCACAGCAGATGCCCCCAATGCTTTTGCCAACTCGGTTGCAGAGTCTAAAACCCCTTTGGTTCAAGTTTTAGTGGCTTACTGCTTCCATTACTTTCAAATGCGGAGCGAGCCTGGCACCCTCGACTTGGGGCGTTTTACATGTGACGTCATTGACACTGCTCTCTGTCATCCCGATGCCGAGGAAAATGCCCCGCATTTTTGCGAGATTCTCTCTGGCACCGATCGAGAGGTACCCCGTGCTTTCTGTCAGCAGATATCGGAGGATTACCGCCATGTTCGCGTCTTGATCTGACCCACCCACCCCCGCCTGACTTGCTCAGGACCATTTCCTGTTTGGTGCCACCCAAGGAGCCTGTCACAATATCATTGCCAACTGGAATGGCTGGTGTGGCCGAGATTGGGGCGCTCACTTACCATCGGCTAGCGACAAGGAACTCGGGCGCGGGTCGCGGTAAGTACATGCAACTAACTGTACATGTTTGTTCGCCTCACGCTGGCAGCGCTTGGCCATGCTCTTTTGAGAAACAGAGCTGTCTCTCAACGCTCGGTTGTTTGCATAGCAACATCTTGCACGCCGCCGTGTTGGCCCCTTGGCAGGAGCCAGATCAAGCCGTGTCCATCATTGTCGATGCCCTTCGAGGCACAACTGCCCTTCACCAAGACAGGCACCCTGTGTCCTCCCCCGACAATGCAGCTGACTCTCAATGGACGCCACAACAACAAAAAATTGTTCTATCCATTTCTCAGCTTCTGGGAAGCACTAGCAAGGATGCTGACAGCAAAACGCCTGGTAGGACTTTCTGTGCAACAGATGATGTCGGTCATGACCTGTTTGCTCAAGCTACTGATTGCTGCAAATCAATCGCGACCTGGAGGTGGTATTCTTCTTTCTTTCTTTCTTGTAACTTTCTGGTCTCATGTCTCCTGTTGCCATTTGACTGCACTTTGACTGGCGTAGAACAACTGAGTGCAAGCACGAGCAAAGGTGCAAAAGTCATTGAAAAACTACGCAAAGCAGGTTTGTGGGGACGAATCCTTGGAGCCTTGAGCTCATCGCAATCAACGGCAGAGTCTGGAGGGCTGACTGGCTCACTGTCACCGGCGGTGTGTCACAGCACGACTCAAAGACGTCTTCATCAGCTACAAGCACGAGTGTCACGACGACACAGTGAACGCGTATGTCATGCAGCGGAAATGCCTTGATGTCAATTCAAAATGTTCTATCCGGCTCTCATAGTCCGAGGTCTCTCATAGGTCTCTCCGTCAGTTGGATAAGCTTGGCGTGAGCTTCTTTGTGGACCGCGAAATTCAGGGGTTTGTGAATTGCGACGCCACTTGCTGCGCTGTGTGTGCACTATACGGGGCCGGGTTTGGCCAAACTGAGCAAACATAACCTGCTTTTCCTCCATTTGTATAGAAGCGAGGACTGGCGCAAAGTTGTAACCTCACAGATTTCGTATTGCCACATCTTTGTGGTACTTTTCTCGACGGGCTGGTCCAAATCCCAGTACTGTCGTGCGGAAGCTGAAAATGCTCGTAGCAAAAAGTTTATGGTGTTTGTTTTAGACCCCGTGAACGAGCCTGTTGATGATGAGACACGCCTAATTTTGCCGGTATGGCCAGCGCCATGCCCACATACCCCGTCATGCATGGTGCCTATCAGCAAGTCCTCCCGAGGTAACCTTGTGCCTCATCATATGCATGTCGCATTTAGTCCGAGTATCAGGATTTTTCTTTTTCAGAGCAAAACAATGATGGTGGTGCTGCCAGCATTGAAGCGTTTTGCAAAGAGGTGGGTTTTTCTGAATTGGAGTGCATATCAAAAGTTTGAACGCTGACTATGAACACCGTGGTACCTGATTGGCTTATGATAGGTGCTGACGGCCAGTCGTGATGTCCACCCCTCTGCCATTGCTGCTAGCAGGGCAAGCAATGTGGTAAGACGCTCATTTGCACACGCGTTCAGAAAGCATGTCGAAAACCGCGCATCAGGTTGATCTAGCATCTGTTCTCGTACCTCGTGCTCCAAATTGATAGGATCCCTTATTCGCCGAAAGCAAGATGCATCGGCGTGATGTTGTTGTCTTTTGCAATCCGGAAGACGTCGAGAATGTGATCATGCCTTTTGATGCATTTCTCCGGACCAAGGCCTCGCATCTCCGGAACCGCTTGTGTTTCCGTCGAGTGTACGTCGTTTGTTCGTTCGTCCAGCAATATCTATCCGCACATACATCCTTCTCCACTCCCGGCATATCCTCTCAAGACATCCATCTCCAATCCAATACTTGCAGGTTTGACTCTATGCCAGAAGGCGACGTGCAGTCATATGAATTTGCTGTCTGGTTTGTCAACGATAATGCCAGGTGAGAAAAGGTGACGGGGGTTTTTTTTTTCTTGTTTTTTGTTTTTTATTTGTTTGGTTTTTCTTTTGAAAAGCATTTGCCCCTCATCAGCACTTCCTTTGTAGCAAACTAGCAGAGTTGACCAAGAAACTCAACATTCAGCACTATGGCATCGTCAACATTGACAAGAATAGTTCAAACAACAAATCGCTGGAATTTGTGACCAACACCGACCAGGTTCGCTTTGCTCACTTGCTTTTTTTTTTGGGGGGGGTGATGTGTGTGTGTGTGTGTGTGTGTGTGTGTGTGTGTGTGTGTGTGTGTGTGTGTGTGTGTGTGTGTGTGTGTGTGTGTGTGTGTGTGTGTGTGAAGTCAGCTGTTTCGTGTTGATGGCGAAGTGGTCGAAGTTTTCAAAAATACGCTGATTTTTGCACATCTGTCTGCGTAGCCCGACTTTTTCCTCAACTATAATCAAGCTTGTTTTCAAGACCTTCAATTCCGCCAGTACGTGCGCAAAAAAGACCTTGCCCGCTGTCTTGCGCTACCAGATCAGCATGCTCCCATTGCATGTACTTTTTTTACCGACGGATCAAATGAAACGGCTAAGATCTTGGTAGAAACAATCATTTTCCGCCTTCTGTTTTCGATCTGGGTAATCATCTTAGGCTGGTCAAATTCCTTGAGAGCTGTATAACACCTGATGCAAGTCAACTCGCTTCTCGGCAATCTTCCAGTGACACTGCACCCGGCACGGACTCTGACATCAATGCAGCTGCGGATGCTTCCACACCCTAAAAACTGAGGCCGCGCCTGTGTCGCCGCAAACACAGTCATTAAAAAAACAGATTCACTACGATATGTGCTACATAACATCTTTTGTTCATTTGATTGTTATTTTTGAGACCACCTTATGCAGCATATTCCTTGACCAGTTGACCAGCAATGACAAGGCGCTGGATCTCGGAAGTACCCTCGTAGATCTCAGTGATGCGTGCGTCGCGGTAATGACGCTCAGCCGGCATCTCAGTCACGTAGCCCATGCCTGTATCGAGTCAGAATCAAACACAGGGTATCACCACCACATCGGATGAGAGCTCAAATACGGCTTTGGCCCAAGTGTAGAAGCGAGCGAGCACATACCACCAAGGATCTGAATGGCTTGATGCGATACAAACGTAGCAGCCTCGGATGCCGCCAACTTGCCCATGGCCGCCTCCTTGATAAAGGGCTTGCCCTGTGTCGCAACCCATTCACAATTGAGGCGCACTTGTGCTATGCATGGGCTGTAAAAGGAAGCATTCCGCCTTCCTCACCTCGTCCTTCAGGGCAGCTGCACGCCACGTAAGTAAGCGAGCTGACTCAAGGCGCGTGGCCATGTCAGCCAGCTTCATGCTGATTGCCTGATGAGACACAAGAGGCACGCCCATGCTCTTGCGCTCCTGCGTGACGCAGGATGGTTGAGCCGTGAGAGGAGATACGACGCAGCAAGATCATACTTGCGTCCCGGTGTGCTTTGCCAACGGTTATGGTCCGGTTTACCTGGCCATACGCCACTGCGCAATCGAGCGCGGCTTGCGCAATGCCCAAAGCCTGCGCCGCAATGCCGATACGTCCACCGTCCAGAGTGCCTGATGGGGTGTTGGTGTGGCGGTGAGGGCGCTACCTTCATTTTGGGCGCTGATATTATCCTGCAAGAGCATGGACGTACTCATGGCGATTTTAAAGCCCATGCCTTCCTCGCCCAGAATGTTTGCCGCAGGAATGGCGCAGTCCTCAAAAATGAGGTTGCAGGTGCCCGAAGCACGAATGCCAAGCTACAAAGGTTTATCCAAAATGGACCACCAAACACCGGTTAGAAAGATACTGTAAAACGCAGGACACACGCGATAGCGACCCGACCTTGTCTTCCTTCTTGCCACAAGACAGGCCAGGTGTCTTCTTGTCGACGATAAAAGCACTGATACCCTATTGGAAATCGTTTGTGAGATTGCAATCAGGCCACCTGCGGGGCGTGCGGACAAGGCGAGACAGCGGCGTTGATCGGGCTGGGCTACTGTGTGACGTTATCACCTTGTGCTTGAGTTCCTTGTTGGTGGTTGCAAACACCACGACAGCGTCAGACTCGGGACCTGGTGTTGAGAGGCAAGAAAGCGTGTGAAGAGATGGATACTCTTAGCTCTGGCCCATGGCGTCGTGAAAGATCAATTTCCACGCAGTGAGAGTCGCAGTTGAGGATGGCCCACGGCACGTACCGTTGGTGATCCAAGCCTTGGTACCGTTGAGAATCCTGCAATAAGCCAGCACCAAGCATATGAGATCATATTGCCATAGGGCATTCACGTCTGCATGCACACGCACCATTGGTCACCCTCACGACGAGCAGTGGTTGAGGCAGCGCCAGCATCGCTGCCGTTTCCGGGCTCGCTCAGGGCGAAGCAGCCAAGCTTCTCCGAGCAAAAGGGTGTCAGAAACTCCGCCTTTTGCTCTTCCGTGCCGTGCTTGCGTACGGGGCTGCCGTAGAGAGACTGCCACGAGCGCAAGAGTCGGTTTAGCGAAGATCAGCACCGCCTCACATCTGGTAAGGTGACCCAAACGTGGGACTACGACAAACGCCTGCGAGCTGGCTGCCTCACCCGACTGACCTTTCTAGCGTCTCCCCCCTTGAATCTCTTTTCCTTCGCGCATCCCTCCCTACTCTTCCTCCTGATACAATACGCCTTTGCACACTCACGTTGTTGACCGACATAATGACACCGGCCGAGGCACAGCCTCGAGACACCTCTTCGAGGGCAATTGCATAGGCCAGGCTATCCAGTCCAGCGCCGCCGTACTCTTCCGGCGTCTCGATGCCCATGAGACCAAGATCATACATCGAGCGCACCTGTCAGAGCAAGCCACTGAAGTCAGCGTAATGGCGGCACCTGCCACCCCAGCTTGATATGATGTTGGCAAAACGTACGGCATCAGCAGGGAAGGTGTGATTGCGATCCCACTCGGCTGCATTTGGGGCCAGTACATTGTCGGCAAAGTCACGGCACGTTTGACGCATCATCTCGTGGGTCTCTGAGAGTCCGCTCAAGCTAACGATGCCAACCCGATCAGTGAGTATAACTTAAGCTTGGGTACAGACCTAGAAGCCATGCTGTGCGTACCCGACGAGGCTGCGGCTCTGCAGGAGCTGACGTGCCGCCAACAGCGGCTGCACGCGTTGGGCAAAGGCAGTACGAAGGGCCATGGCTGGAGGTGGAATGCTACGGGGGCAACACTGTGGACACAGCGATCAGGTCGCCAAATGCAAGGGGTAACATAGGGGGCACGTGAGAGCAGGTGACGAATCCCAGCTGCTGCTAATTTGTGCGTTTCATCGCTCCAGAAGATAACAGAATTGGGCCATGACAAGGAGGTGATCCCTGGTCGCCGCGAAGGCAAGATTTGGGCGGAAGTGGGGGGAAGGGGGGCAAGGGGGGCTGAGCGGTCCCTGCTCAGTGTCGGGGTTTGCGCTGGCAGTTGCCAGCAGCGATGTGTTCCGCCCAATCACGCCTTACATCCGTGTTGGCTGCTCCCAGACAATCACACCAAGATGGCCGTGACTTTTGTCCTGTCTCATGTGCATGCTTGAACCCCCGTGCCCAGCACTGTGCCGTTGGCGAGCAGGCTATAGAGCGCTGCCATTTGCATATGTCACACACCTCGACGACGGGAAAGAAGAAAATACATCAACACACACACACACACACACACACACACATGAGGCTGCAATATACAGTTGACGAATGCAGTGAAGAGTGTGTTCGTGTTGAGACGAATTTTGGCATGATTTTGGCAGAATAAAAAATAATTTCAGGGACGTACGCCTGTCGAGCTGTGAGAATTGGCTGCGCATCATGCGTCCAATCATATGGGATGAGATACCAGGGGCAATGGGAAGTAAAGCACCTCGTTTACAAGTTGCTGGCAGGCGTCAACAATGATACATTTGAACGTTCACAACAACATGTGTATGTGAAGCGAGTACTATAAGCAGAAGCAAACAAGTCAACAACATTCACACCGTTGACACGATTGCAAATGGCTCTGTAAGCCAGAGCCTACCATGGACTACAGCCGGATGTCTTTCTCATCATCAAAACGCTGCCCAGCCAAGAGCCAGCCATAGAAAAACCTCACGTCAATTATCAGTCGTTCAGAAGATACGGAGCCCGGCAGCGCCAAGCATAACACGCTATATCGGTATGCGGCCACGCACATCAGGGTACACGCGCGCAAGGTGCCACGGTCGGCACACATAGTACGCTATTATTCACAACAGACCTCGACCCCAACCATAGGGTCCCTACTTATCACGGTTGAGGTCAAAGGGGTTGTCATTGATCGTATCATGAATCTCAAGGAACAGCGGGATATATGCCAAAAAGTCCAGAAAATCTGCCTCCGTGCGTCCACCCTCGCCAAATTTATCCAACACGAGACGTTCGTGAATCTCAGAGATACGGCCAGCACGCAACTCATGGCTCAGGTCGTCGAGCGACACACTGCCAGCCCGGCGCTCGTCCAACAAATAAAACAGCTCCTTGCACTTTTCAATCTTCACCGCCAACGCCTCTACATCCAGGGCGTTAATCAAACCTGCACAAACGCAGCGCAAATGCGTCAGGGGGCCAAAGCAAGGCAGGACACATGGACATAGAAAGCAGCACGAGGAGGCGCGTGCAAGAGCTGCACGAACAGACCTTTGACCATTCGATCGAGGCTGGCGACCCGCTGAGAGAGCGCTGCAATGACCGAGAAGTAGCTGCACACGGAGATCAAGCAGCCAACGTCTGAGCACGACGCATGCACACCAAGCCGCCATACCCACGACAAGCGAGCCAAACACCTGGGTTGATGGTCTTTGGGAAAAGGCAGGACAAGCACACAGCAAAGCCAGGGCCGTACCGGAAGTTAATGCTGCGCCCCTTGCCCAGGTCTAGCACGGTATGTACATAGGTCACTTCGCCATCCGTTATCAGTTCTCTGTTGATGGTTTTGAGACCCAGATCGAGCTCCAGCACTCCAATGGTGTCGTCCTCACGCACAGCAAGGCTCTCAAAAACCGATCTGCATGCACAAGACCAAGCAAAGAGGCAAGTTATGGTCTGTGGCGGCAATGCATGACCAACGGAAGAAGGACATTTCTGAATGGTCAGGAGTACCGATATGCAGCTTCTTGTCCTGGTTGCAGAATGCAGTACTTGGCAAGATAGTCAAGCGCATCGATGCCATGAATGGCGTCAATGCCATCGATGCCAGCAACTGTGACGGGGGCCACCATCACATCTGTACCAGACGACACGAGCACGACAGACCATTAGTGGCTGCACCTAGCCGCCGACAATTTAAAAAAAAAAAAAAAAAAAAAAAAAAAAAAAAAATCATGTACCTGGATGCACAAAGCTGGGGTCTGCATCTGCCTCCATGGCCACATGTTCAGGCATCACACTGTGCGAAAAGAAATAGGGAAAAGAGCAAGCCGACGTCCGAAAGCGCGCATTTTTGACGCAAACCATGCAGACACGGCCAAACCGAAGCAGACGGTGTCAGAACGCGCCATAGACCTCTTCGTCTCCAGCGAAAGACGGGCCTATCACCAACTCCCCAAACTGAACAGCACCAACCTGAGTCGCCGGCGAGCAGCAGTGGCACCATGGCTTGGATCATGGTCTGATTCTATCCCTGCCTGACTAGCACCGCTGGTGTCTTCCTCTTCCGGCAAAGGTTCAGTAGAAGTGGCGGGCTTGATACGATGCACACCGTGCTTTCGGCGCAATGCCAGGTCTCGCGACTAGACATTACCAGCACAACAACCACCAGTGAGCCATGAAACACGTGCGGGTCAATACAAATATTGTGACAAGCGAGGGTCAAATAGTTGTGGTACAAAACATTACGCTCAAAACGTGCAAACTTCAGGAACGTGATGCCATAAACACGCACCTCTTCCTCAGAGAGCTCTGTGCCATCAGCCAAAACCATGCGTCCCGTTGGCGTGATGTGGGTACCATCGGCCAGCACACGAGTGCCATCCGCCAGCGTCTCCCGGACCTTTGGAAATCGCGAAATTCGTGAGTGACCGCCACAAGACTGCGTCTTATAAAAAAAAAAAAAACATCTTTCGAGCTCGCCAGCGAGCATGTGACGTCTGTATCCGTGTTGCTTGCGCAGCCGTAGGACATGAATGGCCGTACCTCCTGGTCAAACTGCCATTCCAAAGGGCGACGCTGTCGGCGACCACGCCCTGTCGAGCCAAACCTTTCGACATGGCTCGAGTCATCAAGCTCGCTTGTGGCCGACGGGGGCACGGGGGCAAAAGCAACAGTATCATCAGTGATGGCACTACCCGTGGTGTCGAGGTTTAAGGCATCAGGTCCGTCCTCGTCTGCCAGCGAAAAAACGCGAAGAATTGAGCGAAGGAAGCCTGAGCCAGTAGAAGGCAAGGAAAGTCGTACCAGGCGAAGTAGACTCTGGTCCTAGGACGGGCATGGTGAGTACCACACTGGGCCTGGGGAAAGATCAAGAGCGATAAAACACAATATTTTTACATGCGCGCGACTGTGAGCTAGCTGTGTGCATGTACTCGGAATTTGCATGTCCAACTGGCGTCGAATGCAACATACGGTTCCGATGCCGTTGATCGAGGTTCAGGCTCAGGCTCCGAGCTGTCGGTGGGATCAGTGTCTGGAGGTACCTAGTACAGGTAGCGTCAAGTGCGTGGGCACGACAGCTGCTGAGCTACACGTCATTGCGTAGGAGGGATGGCAGCAGAACTCCAGCAAAGGTATTTAAAGAAAGACAAAAGGTCGAACCTCATCAGCTGCGGTAAGAACACCAAAGAGATCGTCGCTGTCGTCCGGGGCAGGAGGAGCAACTACCGTGCCGTCACGAAACAAGCGCGAGCCATCCGGCAGCAGGGTGCTGCCATCCACCAGCCGCAGCGTGCCATTGGCGGCAGCCTGACACACAAGAACAGTGAGCGGCGGGGCGACAATAAGCAAGGCGGTGCCTGGAGCGACTGTCGCGCGGGTACAACTCATCAGTCTGGGAGCAACGGTAGCACCAGCAACCCACCTCAACCACGTTGAGTCCTCGGGGTACAAACGAGTTTTTAGTCAAGCGTTTTCGAAGCTCTCGGTCGGTGTACAGTGCATTCCTAGGGACATACAAGTGATAGGCGTGGCCCAGATCATGTGACCCCATCGCGCAAGGTATGGGGCATCTTTTCGGCCGGTGGGAAACATGTAAGCCAAGCGATGGGTTACGACGACACGCACATCTCATTCGAGAGGATGAGGTAGCCACCGCCGACGCGGATCACGCGACAGTTGGACACGCGCTGTCCGGTAAGTCGATAAACCTAGGGATAGAGCAAGAGTGGGGGGTACGAGTTGAGTTTGTGCAGGGGCTTCGGGTGGGTCACACGAATGCAGGCACATAACATGGGGCCTCTGCTAGCTCAAGCTCGAGCACAGATTGGCATGTGAGCAATCCTACCCGTTCTTTAGGCACGCGCGGCGCGTCACGCCAGATGCCACGATCGTGCAAGGTAGCACGGTGATGGAAGGAGAAGAAGGACGGTTCGTTGCTCTGCCAGCTGGCTCCTAACGGCTTGTTGTCTACGGTGCAGTCCGATCGTGCGTGAGATGCGGTAGGGGGTGCATGCACATGGCAGCAGCGTGAAAGTGATTGCCTACATACCCGGAAGGACGCCCAGTGACAGGCGGCGCAATTTTGATGGTAGCTAAATATTTAGGTGCCATGAGCAACCGATAAGTACGACAGTCCAGTCACATGCGTCCAGCAGTGCAAGTCAGGTGCAAGGGTTCCTTTACAGGTGAGTTGCATGCAAAGGCCAGGCCCGAGTAGCGTACTGAGTGGTTGGTGAGGGGTTCAAGCGACGAGCGGCGGCTGTTCCTTCGATGGCGGTGTGCAGCGGGACTTTGAAAGCTCTTTGGCGAGGGGCTGGGCACGGCATTGCCATCGCTGTAGGAAACGGAGGTTTGACGGCTCACGCTGTCGAGGCTGCGCCGGCCACGGAGGTCCAGAGGCGGAAGCCCCCGAGCTCGACTTGGAATGGGCCCAAGACTGGACCGATCCCTATTTTTTGGATCAGGCGAGCCAAGGGCAGCCGGAGGTGGAGGGGTGCCACCAACAGGGGGCAGGCGGCGTAGATCGGGAGGAAAGCTCTGGCGCAATGCTTGTCGGCTGGTGTCGCTGTCACGGTGGTGGGCGCCATGCGATGTCAGGCGCGCCGGCGGTGTGCTGGTCAACGATTCCACCATGTCAAGCGATACGGTCGTGTACATCCCTTCCACCAGCCTTTCCGTACACTTGATTGCCCGATGCTGTGGTGTGCCGGCCGAACTTTACGAACACAGCCGAGCGTAGAGGCGCCCAAGCAAGGTTCGATACGCTTTGCTGGTGCTGCTCCGAACAACTGGGTCCACCAGCAATCAAAAGCCTTCAACCCAGATCTTGCTCCACCTTTGGTTCAATCGGACACCTGGCAGACGGGCTCATCAGCCCATATCAAACGAGCAGCACGTCACGACGGCACAAGGCACGACCCGAGCCGCAGCTGATCGGGCACTTTGCCCCACCGAGCTGTGCCGTCCAAGTGCTTCTTCTTCTCTAATCAAACCCAGCGAACGGTCCCCGCAACAAGTACATCATTTACATCACAAACACAGTAGCTATTACTGTATAATTCAGCTTATTGATCGATGCTGATCTGCAATTACTCCTCTAAACGCTACGATAATCGCAAAACAAAACACGCACTTCCCCGTTGTCAACAAGCGAGCCCCCTTGCCTGTTTGCAAAACTAAATCTGACATTACAAAAATGATGACAAAGAGGCGATAAATGTCTGACAAACACAGAGATGGTAATTTTGTATAGGTGGACGGGGTATTTTTGATGTGTTACCTGATACAAAATTTCTGGATCTGCCTTTTGACCGGAGAGCACTCACACACTCACACACTCACTCACACACACACACGCATTCAAGATGGCAGCCATCAAGACGTTTGGCAGCGCGCTGCGGGAGGTGCGCTTCTTCATGTGCCAGAACAGTGGTGCGAGCGCCGGTGCGCGGTACGTGATGGCGTTTGCTTTTTTGTTGGCTGTTCACCTTGCCAGCTTTTGTTTCCTCCGCTGCTTTGGAGAAAGAAGTTTAGCAAGCTTCTTTCTGAGCCGGGCCAGCACATCCCCAGCGCTTCTGCCATCAAGACAACCTCATCGGTGACCGGGGTGCATGACATGCGTAGTGAATTCGTCACAAAGTATTACAAGCAAGTCAAGACGGCCAACCCCACACTTCCCCTCTTAATACGCGAGAGCTCAAGCACCCCAGCCACCATTTACGCTCGCTACGGTGCGTGCAGGCCCAGCTCACTCAGCATGACTTTTGCCATTGACCATCGTCAGTTGAGCTTAGACAAGGCTCCATCCATCTCATCCCTTCGTCCTTCCTTGTTGATGGGCAATGCTACTGTAGGTATGGGCCGTGAGACCTCGATTTCGGTTGATGGCAAGACTGCCGATGAGATTAGGGACATCCTCAGCCAGCTCGGCGAGGCCCAATAAATGTGGGCAAACCCAAGCTTGTGACCACCAGGCCTCGCTCCTTTAGCTGCTTGAGCCCTCCTTCTTCCCCACTTGCTCTCTCTTGCTCTCTCTTGCCTTCCTCTTGCCCTTTGCATCACCTTGTGGGTAGCGCAGCGCGCCACGCGAAGGACGCTGGACGTGGTAATGGCGACGATGAGCTTCTCGTCACCGGCGACTCTGGTTGCGCCCTCTCCTCTTCTCCTTCCCTCGCCCCCGTCTCGGGCACGCCCTCATGGCCAAGTCCTATCCTGTTTGCCACTTGGTTTTTTTTAACAATTTCACTGATTTTTTTAACGTGTATATTGCTCTTTTTGAATATCTTTTTGAATTTGTTCTGTCACACCCACACCTTGACGTTTGATGGTGCTGGGGGGGAGGACAGACTCGCAAAAAAGCTGGGGGGAACCTGGGTGCTGGCCCGAAATATATGGGAATAACCTTGGAGTCTCGGTAGTCTTCTCCGCTCGATTGAATGGGACAGGTGTCAGGACGTCTTCACACTCGCAGCGGCAGGACAGACCTCGAACACCATTCTCTGCACAGCAGAGCACACATGTTGCCAGTTGCCCAGCGCAATAAACACTGGTGGTGGACACATACCTACACAAACCTACACACACCACCATAGTTCACCATGCACATATTACCGTTTGCCTCACCTCGACGAGGGTTGATCAGAGGATGATGAGCTCCACAATCTCAAGCCTCAGTCTTCTGCTTGCGCATCAGATCGTCAAGAATGGCCGAGGTGATTGACCAATTACGGGAGGCACTCGAGTAAGTGCGCACTCGCTCGTTGCCAAGGGCCTCATCTGATGCGTAAACTTGCGTGCGCAACTGGGTTTGCTGTCGCTCGTGGCGCCGGTGAGCCTTATACGTGCCATGTGTCAAGCCTGGCGACTCGCCCGTGTCACGTCGCTCCGATATCAGCCGCTCGCGATTGCGCAGAATGGATTCGAAGAGTTGCCCGCCAACAACATCATTCAGGTACGGGTTATGTCGGCGCGTTGTCTCGGGTTTGGGCTGGCTAGCGGCCACCGTCTCGGTAGAAACGCCTTCCATCAGGCGGGCAGGCGGTGCAGGCAACTGCTGTGTCAACATATGCTCGTAAGGGGAATCGTCCTCCTCCTCATCATCATCGTCATCGGTGTCGTGGTCATCAGCTCGTGGTGCGGCGGCCAACATAGCGGCGGAGCGTGGAGGCAATGCAGGGGCGACTTCCTTCTCGGGTTTGAGTACATCCGACATCTCGTTTGGCTTATTCACACGAGATACGTATGGAGCTGGGGGGCGCGGTGTGCGCTCCTCCTCTCCGAGCACGGTCGACGCCTCTGACATGGCGCGCTCATATTGGTGTCCCAGCTTATAATCATCAACGTGGGACAGCACCGGCCCAGCCAGCGGCGGCGCATCTTTGGCCCGCTCGTACTCACTGGTCGTCGAGGTGCGCGACCATGAATATACATCCTGTTGGTCAGCATCCACCTCGACATCAAAATCCACGTCCATGTACACCGGGCGATCCGCAGCCGACTCGTAGCTACTCGCGTCGTCGTCGTCGTCATTAGCGTCACCAGCATCGCTACCATCACCGGAGGTGGGTGCAGGTCGACCAACCGTGTTGCTCGATTCGGTTACAGTCGTGGCGTTGGCTGATGTGAGATCGAGATGATCCCAGCCTGCCAATGCGCCCGCATCGTCCTCATCCGAGCTCTCGCTGTCAGACTGAGGCAAGGGCGCGTCGCGCATGAGCGATGATTCGCGCGTCAGCGTGTTTGGCTCGGGGTCTGTGCTAGAGCTCGGGTACAGATCGTTGATCGCACCCGAACTGACAGTCAGCTCCACATAATCCGAGGGCAGCCCATGGTTGGCCACCACTTCTAGGCCACCCTCGCCGTCCAGGCGCTCCAACACCTCGCCGTATTGCTGGCCGTCGGTTTCAACAAACGTTCCGCGTCGGCGTACGACGCGGGTCGCTCGGCGTCCATAGTCCTCCTGGCCCCCGACGCGGCTCGCCGGTTCGCTTCCGCTGCCATTGCCACTGGACTCCAATAGGATGCTGTTATCATACTCTGGAGGTGTGGGTTCGCGCGCGCGCCGAGCATTGAGCACGAGGCGCTTGGCTGCAGTGGGATTGCGCAGCAGCTTGGTGCCCTTGCTGGCAATGGTCATGGTTGCAAATTCATGGAGCAAGACCGCAAACGAAGGCCGCTGGGCGGGATTAAACTCCCAGCAACGTTGCATGATGCGGTAGATATCTTCCACGCACAACGGCGGCCGCTGTAGGCGAAAACCACTCTTGAGTTGTTGAAACACTTCAGCCCCATTGCGCGCGTTGCTATAAGGTCGCTCCTTGGCGAGCGTGCTGCATTCCCAGAGCAATACGGCAAAGGCCCACACATCACTCGCGCTAGTAAATGTCTGCGTTTGGAACACCTCGGGCGCCAAAGAGCGGAAAGGCAGGGTTTCATTGCTGCTCAGGTAGCCCGATTCAGTACTCATGGCTCGTGCCAAGCCAAAATCAGCCAGCTTTAGTTCTCGAAGCCCCTGCTCTGAGACCAAAACTATATCCGTGACAATGCCAACGATCGTAGTGAGCTCTGACAACAAAGAAAAAAAAAGGCAGGCAAGAGGTGGGGGCCCGACAGAAGACGTACTGTTGCGCGCAGCTAGGTCGCGGTGAATGATGCTCCGCTGCTCCAAAAAGGCCATGGCCGAGCCAATCTGCCGAGCGATGGAGAGGATGGTCATGCTATCTACCTCCTCCTTGGGTGTCACTGAGTCACAGGCAGCTAAGTACGACTTGAGGTCGCCGTTGGCCATAAATTCGACAACGAGCTGGTAGGGACGCTCTAGCATGCACGTGCCCACCAGCGCCACCAGGTGCGGATGCAAGAGCGACATCATCATTTGAGCCTCCAGCATGAGCGTGTTGTCTTCTTGCAACGTCTTGGATTCCTTTACCGCCACCTTGAGCCGACGTCTCAAGTTTTGGTGGTACACCTGCTTGTTATGGTAGGAGATCATCTGGGTAGGGGTGGCAGCTGCCAGGCTGAGTGCCACCTCGTCGTCCTCCTTCTCGGTGCCTGGGGGCCGCAGCACGCCCTCACACACCATTCCAAAGCGCCCCTCTCCCAATTTGGAGCCCAGCTGGAGTCGCTCCCGCTCAATCTCATATTCCTCGGCTTGCCGCGATTGGCTGACATAATTGTACTGTGAAAGGAATGTGCTATAGGTTTGCATAGTTGTGGCACTCTTGATGGCATCACGCACGCGGGCCAGCAGCGATTGCTGAGTGGCATCTCCACTGGTCAGCGCTGCGGGCCCGCGGCTTCCATCGTCCATCCACTTGGCATCGACATCGTCCAGGTGCTCCGGCTGGTTCATGTCGGCCTCTGTGTCACCCACTTGCCACGGCGCGGCCTCAAAAGCCGGGGCCTCGTCTGAGCTTGACTCCATGATGCTGTTACGGCTTGCCACACCGTCGACCGTTACCACCACTGCCTCGTCCACGCCCAAAAAGCCGCGGCCCGATGAGCTAAGGGCGTGCCAGGCGCGCTCTTGTGCCTCCAACTGCAAGGCGCTGAGTTTGTCGGGGGTGAGTTGAAACTGGAATGCCTCAAACAAGAGGGCATCAACGTCATCCGCGGCGGCGGCGATAATGGCCATATGCAGCTGCGAAGACATGGCACTAGAATTGCGAGAAAAAGTGCCTCGATGCTTGCGAACGCGCGCACCGCCTCGCCGCTGAGACCGCTTGCGCAAGGCCGCATCGCCCCATCGACGCAGCATGGCCAAACCAAATCGAAACAGGGCCTCACGACCATACACCAGAAACAGATCCATGACGGCTTGCAGCGTGACCAAAGGCAGGTAGTTGGCAAACCAATCACCCGCAACGCCACGCAAAGGGTGCTCCGTGTAATCAGATGACTTGCCAAACCCAGTGGAGGAGCAAAGCTTGCTCCGCGCCATAGGGAGAATTTCCGTGGCCAGGGCATCAAAAGTGAAGACCATTTGCCATGTTTGGGCTCGGGTGAGGGCCAAGTCTGAGTGGTTTTGCACCAACTGCGCGCACAGCGCGTAACATTCGGCCTCGGACATGCACGTAAGGGCTACCGCGGCCAGGACCGGCAAAAGCGGGCTATAGAGGCGATCTGTCGTTCAGACGAACAGAAAAGCTCGATGAGTCAACAGGACGGTGGTTGTGGGTATGCCTGCTGATAGGGTGGATCAAGAAATGGGGAGAAGCAAAGACCAGCCGGGGGACCAACGCTCTCAAAAGGGATGCGGCCCAACGTACGTGGAAATTGTTGTGCAACGCATGCCAACACGCGGTGATATGCCATGGTCTGGTCTGTCGTCAGGTTGTAGTGGGTCAAGTCGTGCCACATGCCGAAGTGGGGTGCACGGGCATTGCCAATGTGATGTGCGCTGTCACCACCTGTTCACATATAACAGATGAGCAGAAGATAGCCCCAAAGAAAAAGGATCTTGCCTCGAGCCCAGAATGGAGCCCAGAGAACATGAAACTCACCAAATCGTTGGGAAAGCGCCCGAGTGTACAGTTCCGAGTCCCGTTGAAGCAAATCAAAGGCACCCGTCAAACGCAGCCATACCACACCTGTATGCAGTTCAGATAAGTCCGCAGCGAGCAATCAGTGCAATAGCTAGGGCGGCCAGATAGACTGAAATCAAGGGATCCAAGAGGTGTGCGTGTGTGCGTGTGTGGGTCGGTGCCAAGTCAAGTACCGCGTAGCTCATCAGGAATGCCGTGCTGTACGTTGCTCTTCAGAAGGGTCTTGGTAGCCGCAGGCATCGTCTCAAAGCACGCACGGTCCGAGGGTGGCTCAACCACGTTGCTGCCATTGGAAGGAGGTGGGACAAGCAAGTTAAGCTGTTGTGAGGTAAAAGTCGTGAAAATCAGAACCACCCCCAAGAAAGAACAATCAAACAACACAAAACGAGTGACGAACCGAATCCAGAAGCGTATCGAGTTCTGACGGAGTTCATCAATGGCTGTTGGGGCTGACTCCTCTTCACTCAAGTCGACAGAGGAACGGAACAGATTAATCACGTTCTTCTCTCGCAGCTCTCGCAGCTCACGCTGCGCGAGGGCCACGAGGCTTTGGCCTGGCAAATCTGCTTCGGCCTTGAGCACGTCCAAGGGCGTGCCTTCGCAGTCCAACTAAATGAATGGAAAAGTTCAGAACGCACACGCAGATTCACACCAAAGCAAAGAGAAAACGACCATGAGTCCAGAGAAACTACGAGCCATGAAATGACAGTGGCAATGGGCGAATGGCCGAGGCAGCATGCACAAACCTGAGCCAGCTTGGGGGTGGAGATGGCGACGACGCGTAGATTCGGACAATCGCCAATGTTGATTTTGATCAGCTCAGGGGCTCGTAGAGCCACCAGCTGTAGAGCACTGCACCCGCGCAGGTCTAGCAAGCGCAGACTGGGGAAGGTATCCAAGCCGGGGGTTTTGACCTCAAAGGCGGTGGGACGTGTCAGGCCCGCGAGAATCAGGTCGCGGAGGAGTTGACAACGCGTGCCAAGAGCTTTGAGCAGGCGCGGAGTGAGTTGGATGGCATTGCAGCCAGTCAGATCCAGTCTGATTAACGACCCAAGGTGGAACAGGCGAGGAATATCACCATCACTGAGATCGCAGCAGTGCTTTATACTGAGGTGGCGCACTTGGCGCTTGGCCAGCTCACCCAGCACGGCCTTGCGCTGACTGCGATCGCGCAAGAGGCGAAAGTCAAAATTGGCAAACAGTTGTTCAACTTCGGTCACCGCCAAGAGGCTCTTGACCACGCGCACCTCTTCAGTGAGCATGCAGCGCTGCTGGCCTATCGTTTGCAGATTCAAGATTTCCCGCCCAAGAGAGTCGCAGTTCTCGCTGCACTGTAGCGGTGAGTTCTCGGTCAGCGTCAGGACAGTTGAGGAGATGAATTGCGGCTCAAAAACGTTATGGAGGGCCACAAAGGCATCCCAAGGCACCCGAGTGGTGTATCCCGACTGGTCCGTCGACTTTTCGAAGGCATCGCCATCTGCCAGATCGAAGCGTTGCAGGATGGAGAGATCGTGCTCGTGAAGCACTTGTTGATAATGTTGCCCCAGCTGGGGCTCCGTGGCCATGAGGAGGTCCAGGTGCGTGGCTTCGTCGCCCAAAACTTGTAGTGTGTACTGAATCCAGCGCAGTTTCTGGATGACCTCGAGGGCAAGGCTGGGGCGCATGGGAACAGCTGGAATAGTGGGCCGCTTTGGATGGTCCATCAGTTCGTCAATGCCCCGCTCGAAGTAGGCCTGTGCATTGACGGCGATGTTAACGCTCTTGCGCAACCACATGAGTACGAATTGGGGCACATCCAGCTGCAGAAGCTGCAATCGAACTTCGGGGTGAACCCGAGCGGCCATTTGCGGGAGACAAAAGAGCACATTTTTCGGTCGGCAGGCTGAGAGAGCGGGATGCTTTTTGAGGTGACGTTGCATGTCACTGGAGAGCTCGGTAGGGCAGAAGCACCGCTCGTTGTCAATGCATACGAGTCGGTACAGTCCGTTTTCGACCTGCTCAACGATGTACTGGTCTGGTTTGCCATCCTCGAGCAGGAGAAGCATGGCGTTGATAAAGGCCATGCTCAGATAACGCTCATCAAGCAGCTGCAAGCGCAGAGCATCGTCCAGTAAGACCTGGTGCAGGTTGTCGCCCCGGATACGTTGACTGATCAGCTGAGGGACTTCACCATTAACCATGAACAAGTTGGCAAAGGGTGCAAGCCATTCGCCAAAGAGGCGACGTGAAAACTCGCCGGCCACCATCTCAAGGCACGGAAATTCAGGCCGGTCTTTGAAGGCGAGGGCCAGATCAATCTGTCCATCACTGGCGGCGATGCTCACACGGCGGCGGCCGTACAGGTGCGACTCTCGGCGCGGGCCACCCTGGTACGTCAGGTGCTCTACCCACTCGGGCACGTGGCGCTCCTCACGGTCAATGGCAATGAGCTTGAGGGAGCTTGTTTCGGACTGGCGATTGGCGAGGCGCGTGGGCAAGAGATGGCTGAGGGCGGCTTCCCAATTCAAACGGCGGTTGCGATCAGCAAGCGTGTGGATGGCCTTCAGCAGGGCTGGGTTGAAGCTGGCACTGTTTCTTTCCAGCTGAAGAAGAGCGTTTTTGAGCATGTCCGTTTTCCGGCCGCCACAGGCGCCTGCACCAACTAGCACGACAAAAATGTCCTTGTTCATTTCAAAAGCAAGATCGACGGGTGTTTCGAAGCGACTGTTGGCTCCATCAATGTCCGCGCCCAGATCAAGGAGGTAATTGATTTGCTGTATGACAAGGTGTATGTCGTCACTTGCACTGCGCTTCAACAGCTGATGCAGGGGTGTTTGGCCATTATCCGACCAGGCGTTGACAAAGTCGCGAAACATCCACAACACTCGGGGCCCGATGACGTGCTCCGCGGTGGCAGCTTGCAGGATGGCGTGAAACAGGTTTGCATCGTTCCAATACGACGGCAGGGTATGCAGTGTCATTTCAGAAAAGTGTTCGCTGAGCAGCTCGGTCATGAAAAGCTTTTGAATGTTCGTGTAAGGGGCCAAAGGGTGGCGCTCACGCGCGTCCAGACAGAGGGCAAACAAGAGCTCCCCAACCGCAGCTACGGTGGTCATGTTGCACAGACAGGTGAGAGCGTCTGGCTTGAGGAGAGGCTGAGTGGTAGTGGCCCGTGGTATGAAATGCTCAGCTCGGAGGTCATGGGCCAAAGCGTTTTGGCTGCTCTGGTGTGCCAAGGTAGTGGGCAGCTCTCCTTGAGCCGCTGCAGCGTCCTGGTGACCTCGGCAGATGGTTTGCCACACCTGTCAACCGGTTTAAGGAAACGAGGAGCAAGAGCGGGGGTGTGAGGTTGTGAAGCTTTGAAAATTGATAATGCTAATACACATCAGGGAGACGACAAGGTCAACCAAAATTTATAGAAAAAAAAAAAAAAAAGTGGCCGGCGCCATCGGTGAAAGCATTCAAGATGTCTTGGAGGCATCTAGGCAAGCTACAAACCTGGTTGGGGCTCATGGAGTCATGTAGCTGTTCAACCATTCGCATAGCCGTGGGCGCTGCCTGGCGATAGAGATCGCCAATGGTAAGTGGCCCTTCGCGGCGACAGGTAGCGGCCAGGGTTTCAGCTGTGCGGTAGAGGCGAATGATGGTGCCTTGACGAATCGCATCGTAGCCCATGTCACTGGCCGAGGGATTGAGCGCGCCCAGCTCCATGAGGCGCTCTAGGTCGTCTGTGCAAGGCCCAGCGGGACGGAGGTGGTTGTGAGATGGGGTGTGCATGCCCGCAAGCAGGCTGGCGGTCAGATATTGGAAGGAGCAAACATCAAGTTGAACGCGCTAGCACGACACGCAAACTAGATGACTTAGGCTTGGCCAGCGCGAGGCGGTCGGGCCAATACGAACCGCGGAGGTGTAGAATATCAGCCAGCCAAGCTAGGAAGGTAGTCGCAGGAGCAAACGTGGCCAGTCGGGCTCGAACACGGGGGTGGAGGGGCAAGGCCAAAATGCTGGGCAGGGCCAGAAATGGATTGGCCCACTGCAGTACCTTGCCTGTCGGTGTGTGCTCGACAATGTTGTGAAGCATGCTGAGAGTGACATCTTTGGCCTGGACCCGACCCGACTTTAGATCCAAATGCATGGAGCCTGCGGAAGGAGAAAGGAGAAGAAGCGCTTGTGAGGAAGGGAAAAGCCTTTTTCTCGCGCGCGCGCGAGGGTTCTCGTTTTGAGACAAGTGACGCACCAGCGGGGTCGTGCAAATTGAGGAGGAGGAAGAGAGCTGCTAGCTCAGACACGAGGCCAGAGTCATCCGCTCGAGCTTTTGTCAGAGCCGGAAGAATGGGCTGCAAACGGGGGCCTGGCGGAAACACGCGAAAGACACAAGTTGCCTACAATTTGCAGGATCCACCATTCGTACAATGAATCAAGCAAGCAGGTGTATGGGAAAGGTGGGAGGGGTCGAGCTGGTGATGGTGGGGGCAAGGGTTCGAACAGCCCACGGCCTGGCAAGTCTCATTGGAGTATTGCTTACTTGGTTGTTTGTGGCAATCATAACGCTGACAGGGTCAATGGCCCGATCGAAGAGCCGCTGGGCTAGAAGGCGCACGGCAATCGCGGAAAAGGGCACGCGGGAGACGTCCTCGGGGGCGCAGGGGCTGACGTTGAGGGTGGGGGTAATATATGGGGTACCGCCCATGATTTTATCCAAGCCCGTACGGTCGGCGCGATGAATGGAGGCCGCCAAGCCCACGAGGAGTGTGACGCCATGGCGACGAAGGATCAGTGCACGCTCCCAACGGGACTGGCAAAGAGCCGGATCACCTAGATCCAGGAGAGCGGCGATGTAGCCACTGTAACCTTCAGCAATCCAGTCGCAACAGCGACGCACGTCTGGAGGAAAGGTATGGGGGGTGTTGCTCAAGGCACCATGGATGGATGCTAAGCGATGGAAGCAGGCATCTGCAGCGGCCTCTGAGAGACTTGGAGGGCCCGTGCTGCGCTGGCCAGCGTCTACTTCGAGGAGGTCCTGCGGTTGGAAGACGAGGGGGAAGATGCGTGGCTCGCTTGTGACCGCCTCCCACCACGACAGGGTACTGCGACCTGAAATCTGATTCTGGAGGCCAAAATATTGGTCGAGATATTTGCAGACGTTTTGGATGGCATCAGCGTCACCAGCTTCGCGCAAATCAGCGAGGACGTCCCGAAGGCGGGTCGTGTATTCAGTAATGTCGTCGGCGCTGGCATGAAAGGCACCCAGGAAGGAGCCATTGAGATGAATCAAATCTGTCTCGTTGGCGGCATCAAAGGGACCATCCAAGTAGACAGGCGCCGTGTCGGCTGGGTCGGAAGCTGTTTGCAAACTCATGGCAGCCTTTCCCGTTCCCGGGTGCCACCGAACGCACCGATTGCAGCGCGGCCCCAAGAGAGGCAGGGAAGGCCCCCTCCCACCCCCCACAATCAAAGCGCTATGCGCCACCCAGCAACAAGGCCAAACCACGCAGAAAACAGGCAAGATCCTCTTGCAGCACAGCAGACGTGACCGACCGCTTCAACTGTCCAGCTCTGCCCCGGCCACACCCCACTCAGCGCGTTCCTCTCTGCAAACACACAGAACAGCGTAAGAAAGCAAGAGAGACAAGGGGCTGAATCAGCAGCTGAACAAAATTAAAAATGGAGAGAGAGTCTTAAGAGGGAGAGACGTGGCTTTCCTCCTTCAAAGTTAAAATCGAAATGTCAGATAAACATGGTGTACACCTTCTGGCAACGGGTTAAGCTTGACAGAGCGCTCGCTCTGGGGAGAGGGGTGTGCGGGCCGGGGAGGTGAGCGAGCGCAAAAAGATGGTCGTGGTACTGCGCGGACAGGCGGGTCGGCTATACGTTAGAGCGCTCTTCGATGGGGACGGCGTGCATGGTGGTACATTCACTCAAGAAAGCAGCTTCACAAGAATGTGGATGCTGGATAAACAAGAACGTCATCAGCTCAGCAGCACAAAAAAAAAAGAGCTAAAGGGGCCAACAGCACCATGTATTCCCATCTGGTCACCCACGATAGTACTAGCATGGCCCAACATGGCTTAACTGCGGCGATCGGACGAGAGCCGGTGTATTCCATGTGGTATGACCGTTGGCGAACATGACAATGACTAAAACGGCATATCAACGTGTGTACAACAGTTGACACGCATCACCTTGAACGACTCATTTTGCGGACATGTGTTTTGCGCTCGAAAACATTTTGCGGATCGTCGAGGGTCGGGGGCGGGGGGCGGGCATGAGATGAATTCGGGGGCGGCAATCGGGTGTTGGGAAGAGGGAATGGGAAGAGGAAAGGAAGGCGCTTGGTGACTTGGATTGAAATGTATGGTCAATACCGGCAGGATGCGTGTAGCCGAGCCGAAGCTGCGCCATTGGCTGGTGCTGATGATGGTGTTAATCCTGGTGTTGGTTTCGGTGCTGGTGGAGGGTGCTGAGAGCGGCCAAGAGCGGCCTCAGGGTGCTTGGTGTCACGGGAAGGAGATTGTGCGTCTGGCCGAGGTGCAACGTGAGCTACGATCACCCTATTTGTCGACCGTGCTTGCCGCGGCGCGGGCCATTGACGTTCGTCATTGCCAGCTACCCGCCCACGCAGGCGAGCTGCTTTTTCATCAAGGCTTAGGGCTATGGCGTGCTGGCCAGCTCCACGACGCTCGCACTGCCTTTGCTGCATCCCTCAAACATCATGCGACCGAAGCCGTGCGAGAAAACTTAGCCGGGGTTCTGGCCGAGCTGGGAGACCTGCAGCCGGCCTCGGAGCTTTTTGCACAGCTGGCCGCCGCTCGGTGTTCCCACGTCAAGTCAGCAGGTAGCCCAGCGCGGACTGCATTACAATCCTGCTTGCGGTATCTCGAGGAGGCTGGCACCCTTGCCTTTCGAGCCGGCTATGCAGCTTCGGGCCGCCGCTTCTTCTGGCGTGCTCTGCATTTAGCGTTCGAGCCGACATGGGTGCACAGCTTGCCAGCCCCTGACCTATTTGGCTTACGTGCCCACTTGTATTATCAGTTGGGTCGAGCCGAGGAGCTCAATACCGATTGCCCCCCGTCAATGGCATCCCACTGCGTGCATGATGCACTCTCCAACTTGAGCGCCGCAGGGCAGTGGGCCAAGCGTGGGCTGCCGCTGGCGGTAAACGCACCTTCGTTATCTTCACCACCCGTCTGCCACCCCGTGTCTCGACTTGGCACGGGGCAGGCAAACTGGTCGCACCAGCTCAGTGAGGAAGCTGTGGTGCTGGCTAACGAGATGATGCCGCCATCCCTGTACTCTCATGTGAAGCCGTTGGTGCAACGCGAGGTCACGGTCTGTCGTTGGTCAGATGTCGCTCTATGGGGCAATGACGGGATCGTGGGCCAGCACAGCCCAGAGTCGGGCTGGCGGCTGGTGCCACCCAGTCTTGGGGCCCAGACCGCCCTCCATCGACAAGCAAGCCCGGCTTTGCAGGTCCCACCCAGCATTCCGTACCATCCCACTCTGATATCAGGCGTGCAAACCTTTGCTGTGGGTTATTACCACTTCCTGCTCGACGTTCTTCCCCGAATTTTGATTGCGGTAGAGTGGTATCCCGGTCGACCCCTCCTACTGCCGACCGCTCATGGGCAGCGTAAACGGTGAGAGGGTGGCTGGGTGGGCACATTTGTATATGGTTCTGACCGTCTGACCATTTGTCATTTCACGCCTTCTCTTCATCTTGAATGTCTATTTTCACACGCTAATCAGCACCCCCCCGCCCTTGCCCATTTGCCCATCAGATTCATGGTTGAGCTGCTCGCCCTCGTTGGCTTGGCCGACTACCCATGGGTGCCCTATGACATGCGCTCCATTTCCCACGGTGCTTTCTGGGGATCGGGTGACGCGCGCCTGCAAGTTCAACAGCTGGTTCGTGTTGAGTGGCAGGCTGTCCAGACGGATCGTCCAGGATATGAGGGGGATCAAGCTTCGTGGGATGACTACATGCTGCATTATCCTCCATCGAGTGTGTTGCAGTACTTGCGCCAGCGCCTTCAACCGCGTCTATTTGTAGACGAAGACTGCGCTTCAGCCTGCTTGCACGTTCTCTTGGTGCTGCGGCGCACAGCAGTCACTCGACGGATAAGCAACGAGCAACAACTCCTGATTGCATTGAGTGCCGAGGTGAAGCAAACACAGCAACAAGACCTGCGCCTGCACATGGATATCATGGGCGACGATCCCGTGCCCAACGTGCGAGATATCATGCACAAGTTCAGGCGCGCCGATGTCGTCATCGGAGTACACGGGGCTGGTTTGGCCAATGCTATTGTGATGCGACCTGGGACCCTGGTCGTCGAGTGGCGCTTGACCCAGCCCCATGCAAGCTACTATGAGCATCTGGCCGCCAGTCTGGGCTTGCGCTATATCGGGCTTCCCTTTGGTAATCATACTGCGTATGCTGCGCCAGCCAGCCCTGTTGACATTGAGCGCATCCTCTCCGTGCTGCGCACAGAGGTCGCGGCGCACTGACCGCATGCCAAAATTGAATTCAGACATCTTCACTATCGCTCTCAATTTCATCCAGCTTTCAATAACGGGTGAGGTTTCAACCAAGCGGTGCATTCTTTTTCGTGCCTTTTCGCCACTTTCTCACTTTCTTCATAGGGTCTGGAGCCAAATCCTCATCGCTTGAACACGAGCGGACTGCCAAGTTCTAGTTCACGCTCAAGCTGTGCCAGATCAACCGGCGCGTCCGTGATGTTAAATGTTGCAGATCTATCAACACGTCCCAGGCCGGGCAGGGAGACAGGGCCCGATGGATAAGTGACAGGCCACAAGGATGAGACGAAGCTGGGCCAAATTTCATTGCTCATAGCCGACATAATTGAAGACAAGGAGGGGTGAGCGGAAAGAACTGACGCGGCCTCGAGTGGCGCAATGACTTGAGCCAGATTTGCATCGGTGTTGGTGGCTGCCGTCAAGCCTAGGTAGGCAAAGTACGGGTTTCAAGTGACTTTCGCGCTTGCGCACAAGCGTTCGTGACGAGCAGAAAAAACACAAAAAGCCAAAAACAGAAAAAACAAACAAAAAAAACAACAACAAAAAACAGGAAGCGTTACCGAGTAAATCCGCAGTTGTGAGAGGCGTCATCCCATCTGGCAGAAGCTCGGCATCTGTCGCCACGGAGGCTGCAAAGCTTGTATCGCGAAGAAGCGCTGATGCCGCCGTAGTAAAGGAATCACCCGATGAATGGGATGCAGTGGTCGATAGTCCCGTCGTCGCTGTGGTGGTTGAGGGAAGCGCGGCCGCCGGCTGGGTCTTGGTGGTGTCGGGCGGGGGTGCCGTTGTGTTGATTTCGCTCTCCGGTGCCGGAGGCTCATTGCTTTCTGGCGCAGGATTCTACGCAAAGAACAGGAGCAAGATTGCATGTAGGCACAGTTCGCAAGCGAAGCTGTGCTCGTGGCACTTCCGTGGTTCGCAAAGACACTCACCGGATACCCTTGCTGAAAACGGCGCCGAAAGTTGTTGAGTTTCTCCTCTTCTTGGGGCTTCATCTCGGGGTGAATGACCTTGTTCAGAGGGCGAGGCTTGCGCTTTTTGGCCGGCTGTGGGATCAATGCAGGTGCAGGTCAAATGTGCAGGGTAGATCCGCTTTGCCTGGACCCATGGCCGCGACAAGTAGAATGAGTAAGCTCACCTGCTCGCCCTTGTCGGCATCCTTGCCAGCATCTTCCGAGCTGATGCGAGCATTGGTGGTAGTGGTCGCCGCCTTGGCCGGTGCATTGGTAGCTGGCCGCGGGGTTGCGTCACCATGGGTGCTTGCACCATTGGTAGCACCCTGCTTTGGGCCGGAGCTCGTTCGCTTTCGCACAGTCACTTTGGGGAGTGCCATTTGGGCATGTAAAAAGGCCTGTAGGGCACAAGAGTTGCCGTCAACTCTGCAGTGAAGCGCAGGGTGGGCGCCCGTCTCGCGAGTTTGAGGGGGGAAAAGGTACAACGTACACGAGTGCCTGGAGTGTGATATTCAAGGGCCTCGTCGTGGACCATTTTCTGTAGCTCCTCAAGTCCAACGTCTCGCTCCTGAAAGGTGAGTGAGGTTCATCGCATGAATACAAGAAGAAGAGTGGCGATTATAGTATGATAAACAATGAGATCCAACAGAGGCTGGCACAACGATGCTACCTCAAAGTCAAAGCTAAAGGGTTCACAGACACGCTCAAGGTCTGGGCGGCGATGTCCCTGGAAAAACGGATTTTCCAGAGCTTGGTCCACGGTGACGCGCTGCTCGGGGTCAAACGTCAGCATGAGGGACAAGAGGTTGAGAAGGTCTTGGCGCGCGTCGGGGAACACGGTATGGAGGTCGAGGGCTGGAATGTTCTGAAAATTTTGCAGGCATCGGCGGGCCAGGGAGCTACCAATGCGGTCAAGGACATCTTCCGAAGGGCTGCCCAGCAGCGACAGAATGAGACCGAGCTGGTGAAGGTAGTCTTTGCCGGGGAAAAGGTGGCGTCGGCCCAGCATTTCAGCCAGGATGCAGCCGACAGACCACATGTCGATGGCCTGAGTGTAGCGATCAAAGGAGAGCAGCACCTCTGGTGCACGGTACCAGCGGGTGGCCACGTATTCGGTCATGAAATTTTGATGTTGTTCGGGTTTGGAGGCCATTTCGCGGGCCATGCCAAAGTCACCAATGCGCAAGGAGCAGTCGCTGTTGATGAGTAGGTTGCCCGGCTTGATGTCACGATGCAGGACGTTGGCAGAATGGATGTACTTGAGACCACAGAGAAGTTGATAGAGGAAATATCGCACGTGTGCTTCTGACAGGGGTTGGTCCGAATGGATGATGCGGTGCAGGTCGCACTCTTGCAGCTCGAGCACGACATAGAGGTCCTTGAAGTCGGCCGTTGTCGCCGGGGGTCGTTGAATGGTGAGGATGCTCACAATGTTGGGGTGAGCATGGAAGTGCTTGAGCAGCTTGATTTCGCGCAAGGTGCGTTTGGCCACCTGGATCATGGTAAAGGCCGAGCTAATTTTTTTTATGGCCACCTTTTTGCGGCTCACGCTGTCCAGCGCACTGCAAACCATGCCGTAGGCCCCGCTACCAATGACGCGGTCTGGCGAGAAGCGCGGGTCCAAGCGAAACCTGCCATTGGGGAACGTGTGCAAAATGGGCTCTACCGACGCCGCAGCGGAGGCCTCATTACGGGCGCTCATGCCCGCTGGTCTTGTTCTCGCGTCGAGCCTGTGCGCTGTGGTTGGCAGCCTCGTTCCGAGTCCGCTTGACCCTTAACGAAGCGAACAACCACAGCTGTCCACACACAAAAAAAAGGAGTCCACACCAGTTCTCTGCTAGCACAAGCGTTCAGCCTCTGGAAAAAGACCACCCAATCATCAGCCACCTCCTGCTCGGTTAGCAGCTCAAGTCCGCTCGACTGATCCGCTGCGCTTGACAGTGGTGACTGAACAACAACGACAAAAGAGAGAGAGAGAGAGAGAGAGAGAGAGAGAGAGAGAGAGAGAGAGAGAGAGAGAGAGAGAGAGAGAGAGAGAGAGAGAGAGAGAGAGAGAGAGAGAGAGAGAGAGAGAGAGAAGCATCGGAGAATTGTCAGCAAAAACTGGTCAAATCAACGCCCATTTTTATTTTTGGCATCGCAACACATCCTTAGAGCAAAGTGCGAAGAGAGAAAGAGAGAGAGAGGAGAGAGAGAGAGAGAGAGAGAGTGTGTGTGTATGTGTGTGTTGGCGGTGATTGAGGGGGCAGGGTTGCAAGGGGGGGGCTGTTGATGGGCATTGATCTGGGTGGGGTTGTGCTCTTCTTGTCGAGTGTGGGGGCTCCTTCAGTGGGTGCATCGTGTTGGCATCCTCGGGATGAGCTTCGCCGAGGAGGAGGAGGACGACACGCTCGACGTGTCGGCTGCGACGGCCGCACCTTTTCCGGCTGGCCGCCGACCCACAACCTTGCGTGATGAGGTAGAAACGCCTGAACCCGCGTCGGACGATCTTCGCTGCTTCTGGAAAACCACCCTGCAAGTCCGAATCAGCGAAGCAAAGAATGTCAAGCCACCTCAGGCGTACGTGCAGTCTGCGTCGAGTCCGTTTGGTATCGGGATCGTGCGAGCCTCTCATGTTACCTGCACTCGCTTGTCCGGTCTCTCGTGCCTGCTCCCCCACCAGAGAGAGCATGGCTGCTTTTTTCAAGATTGTGGTTGATGACGAAGTGGTCGCACAAACGAGCACCCAGCGCGGCGCAACCTCGCCGTTCTTCGGAGATAGCTTTGACCTCTTGCTTTCCTACAATTTCTCCCTCGTATCGCTTCAGCTCTTCATGCAGGTACGTCTTCTTCATACTCTTGCTGACCCTGCTTTGTTTGTGTGTTTGTTGGCACGTCTTGACCTTGTGGCTGTGTGCTCTTGCCCCCGCCTCGCCTGTCTCATTCGCTGGGTTTGGTGCCAGGATAAGGGGAATCGCGAGGTCGAGCTGGGCCGCGTAAATCTGAATCGCGCCTCGCTGCTCGACCCCACCAACACGGGCGGTTTGTTGCGACGCTCGCAGTGGATGTAGCCTAGCTCATGCAGATTGCTCACAAGCCCGCACCTGCCGTCCTGCTGGCCTTGCGAGATACTGAGACGCCTCACTTACTCGTCGGCTCTTCCATCACTGTCCGTGCCACAGACGTCAAGGAGCGATGGCACCCCCTGATCAAGCCGTCCCAAGCCATTACCATCCCAGGCGAAGTCCGTTGCGATGTTTTTTTTGCGATTGACTCATTCCTTTTGCTCCCCTTTGAAAAAGAAAAAAACAAAAAAAAAAGACTTTGAACAAAGAGTGGAGAGCGCGAGTTTATAGCTTTGCAGCTCGTCCAGAGTCATTGCGGCCATCTCACCTTCCTGTGCTGGTGATTCGGTTGGCTTCCAGGTCTTTGTCGAGTTGACACGCACTCAGCTCGCCGGACGCGACAAGATTGAGGTCACGGTCGTCAAAGCTCGTGACCTGCTCTTCAACTCAGACAATAATGCCCAAACCCAACACACCTTTGAGCTTCGCCTTGGAAGCACTTCGCACGAGTCAAGCGTTGCTAATACCCGGTCTGTTGATACGGCGGCGAGGCAAAGACCGGAACGAGTGGTGCAAAGTTGCCAGATGGCTCACGAGGGCATTCAGGTTGTTGTGCGTCCGGTGCTCACGTTGGCCACTCGTGCCATGCCATGCAGGCATCCCATGTGGGATGAATCGCTCACGGTGGAGACGGACGATGTTCACGAGGATCTCCTCATTACTCTATGGGAGGTGTCGCGTAAGTGTACAGACTTGACATGGATGGCAGAGGCGGGTGAGGGTTTGATGCTTAAAGTTGATGGCCGTCAGACCGCTGACAAGGAGGCACCCTCCTCCCCCCCCCCCCACCCCCTCACCACATCAGGCAAAACGCGACGCTTTCGCGGTCAGGCGCGCATCCCTGTGCAAAGCTTGGACCTGGACGTCCGTCGACTCATGTGGTACCGTCTTGGTCCTCGAATCGACGACTTTGACGAGACCTCGAGCACAGGCGGCACCGTCCGTGTTTTTCTCAAGGTGGGTGCAGCTCGCCTCTTGATTCGGGGACGATTTACATCACAAGGGCAAAGGCCCGCCTTGCTACCCTCTTGCCTGCCTGACTTGCGCGGCTACTCGCATCCTCGTTGGTCAATTTCTTTCAGTCGAGCAGCGAGCTGGTCTTGCCAGAAAGCTCTTACGAGAACGTCGTCCAGCTTGTCGAGGTTTGTGTCAAGGCCTCGGTGTTTTGCTTTGTTACGACGTTGACTCGGTGCAGAGGGGCCGAGGAAGTGCGGTGCATGCGATCGGGCGCACGCTCACGATGGGTTACGACTGGGTGCAGGAGCTTTCGGTTCATAAGCCTTTGGATGACTTTACGTTTCTGGGAGTTATGAATGGTGCGTGGTTGATCAGACGTAGTGGCAGGTGTCACTGGTGCTTGGGCATCGACCTCGGCGCATTGGTTGGGCACAATCACTTTGAGGCATCTCCCTGTCGTGCGCAGCGCTACTGACGGAGAGCAAGCAGCAAGCCGGTGAAGCACTGCTTCCCTTTGACCGCGAAGACTTTGCTCGGGCCTTGATGTCGACGTTTGTGAGCCGCCACAGCGCTGTTGCGTGTCTGCAGGCACTCAACGCCGCGGAAGTGCAGCGCGCCACTGATCCAGCCACGTTGTTTCGCAGTAATTCGTTGGCATCTAAGGTATCTGTAGAATTGGGTCAAATTTGGATGCACACGAAGACGAGCACGAAGACGCTTGATCACGTCTCATCCGGTTAGCCCATGCTGTCCTCATGGCCCATCTGCGCGTTCGTCCTGGGACTTGGGGGGCTGTCCTAGTGCACGGATCAGTTTATGAAGCTTGTGGGTTTGGAGTACTTGCATCGCATCTTGCTGCCAATTATCAACACCGTGGCCAATGAGAATCGCGATTGCGAGATTGATCCAGCCCGGGTATGATTGCCCTGTTCAAGGGCCTTTTGTTTTTCGCATGCGAGCTTGTACTTGCACTGCAGATTGTTTGGGCGTGCAGTTGGACCAGGGGTTGTGCTGCAAGTGTTGTGCCCGCGTGACTTGCTCATTCGACATTGAACAAACGGGACCCAATGACACAGCTGCCTCGCAAGGCCGCACAGAGTGGTGTCGTGCGTAAGCACGCGGATCACTTGATCCGATACCTCGATGCCATCCTCAAGGCCATGTTTCACACGGTCTCGGCCAGTCCCATGATTATGCGCCAGGTCTTTAGTCACTTGCGACAGTCCGTTGCTGCGGTATGTCATCACCGCGGTGTGCTTGGCTATTCGCACAGCGTCTGTGTCCCGGCTCTGTCGATCTCCGGGGTTCTCCATGTGGTCTGATCTTGGCTGTGTTGCTTGCGGGGGTGGGATGGGGTTGCGGTCTTGGCGGGAACAACCTCATGGCGACATGGTACACTTGCTAACGGAATGCTCTGGGCCCACGCACGTCTTTGCGGGTCAACAGAATCAAGACTTGGTGCATCGGGACAAGGATGCGCCGTTTACGGCCGTGTCGGGGTTTCTTTTCTTGCGTTTCTTTGCGCCTGCCGTCCTCAATCCCAAGCTGTTTGGTTCGTGGGCTGCTCTCTATCTTTTGCGCTGGCTGGAGTAGGAGCGTACAGTGTGAGCTCACGTATGTTGCTCTAGGTATGCGTGACGAGCGGCCTACGGGCAACGTGGCACGAACACTGACGCTTTTGGCCAAGGCCATTACAACGATTGGAAATCTGGGCTCGGCCCTGGCCGGTGGCAAGGAGCCCTACATGGACCCATTACGACCCATTATTGAGGACAGCATTGACTCGGCTCGTGCATATATTTTGGCCATGAGCACCGAGCCGAGTGCCAATGGTAGGTGGCGCTCCCCCATGCATCGGGGTGCACCACGGCAAAATACCCCTCACTGATGCTGGCATGGTGGGCGTAGAGCGCTCGTCTTTGATGTCGGTGGAGACGTACAACAAGGAAGAGATTGTCTTTCAGCAAGAAAAGGTGGCCGTGACAGACAGTGCCACCATGGCTTTGAAGAAGCGCAGCCTCACACTGTCTTCACGAGAGCTCACGGTGAACAAGCGTGGCAATACCGAACTCAAGATTGATGTGGAACAGTGCGTGGTTGGCCGAGGCTTGAACATGGTTGGACCGTGCGCAGCCCCACGGTGCTGCTAAGTATGGACTCACCTGGCTGTTGTCTGTGTAACCTCGTATGGTGCCAGGATTCGCAATGTGGAGCGGGTTGATGCGGACGCGTTTGACCGGCCGTATGTGGTTCAGGTGAGCATGGGACATCTGATGCCCGCCGAGCATTCTCCAGTCGACTCACCCTGTTTCTTGGTTGATTGGATGGGTGTAGCTGGTGTTGCCCCTCAGCACAATTTACATTGATATGTTCAATGCCGAGCAATTGGAGACGTTCTTGCAGGTGGGGCGCAAGGATTGGGTGGACGAGATTCAAGTCGAAATTTCTGGAGGCGCGGGGTAGGTACGGCTGGCTCACGGTGAGGAAACGAAACTGGCCTGGGGTGCTTGCTAGGTCATGCGCAAAATCCTGCAAGCGTCCGATGCCGAGGTGCGCACGGCCTGTCACACGGGCGTGTATCGCAAAGACCACTGGACGTGTTGTCAAGGGTTTTCGCCGGGCACGTTGCCCTGTGGCAAAGGGCATGTCACCTCGCTCCAGGATCCATTGCGTGCGACAACCAGCACGCTTGATGCAGCCCACTCGGTCGGTGCCTGTACCCAAGCTCGCGCTGCAGCAACGGCCATTGAGGCAGACTTTTTTGGGGGGGGATTGCTCAAGCGGGTCGAATGAGTAGTCCTTGGCTCACGCTTGGTTCTGTTTCCAACCGACTGTGTGCGAATGATCTTGGCTGTAGTTGTTCATGCTGCTGGTGGCGGCTTATCCGTTGCTCAAATATCGGATCGAAGAGGACAATGAGGGGCCACCACAAGCGTTGGCAGTGCGCAACGCCCAGGTTGGGGATGTGTTGCGCGCCTTGCGGCGTGTCAACATTGAACGCCTGCTGTTAGCCAAGCCGTTACAGGCATTGGACCCCATGGACATGCGGATCCGAACCGTGGCCGATCGAGCCTGAGCCCCGGCGGAGTCGTGGCAAAAGACGAGGAGGTCCAGAGGGGGTGAGTCTGTTTTCTTCTTCTGACTCACACGGCCCAAGAGATCGACGCTTGTCTTAGCTCGACGCTTCTCCTCTTAATTCTTTATCATTTTAAGCACGCCAAGGCCATATGCATCTCTGTTCTCGGTCCCCAATTCATCATTATGCAGTCATGTTGCCATGCACGAACGTGGTGCCGATCCGATGATCTGTCGAGCTTGGTCGGTTCAGAGCGAGCGCCATTTTCAAGGGTTTAAGCGCCATTTCAAGGCGGGGAAGGAATGTCAAGCACCATTTCAAAGTCCCATTCCCTCGGGCGCTAGCTACGACTCGAATGGCGATCCACGTTTTGAATGCTGAAGAGAGAGAGAGGGAGAGAGCTTTGCACGAGCGTGTGATTCAAAACATGAACCACGCGCTCGATCCATCCGGTAGCCCTGATGTAACGGTCAGGGTAAAGAAGCTCTGATGGGCGCAGGGACCCAGGTACCCAGGCCCTGACCAGCTTGTGTGGAAGGAACGATTGCCTTGAGCACCTGCCGGACAATGGTTGGCTTGTGTCACCGTACCACGAGGTCCGGGGGACGATGGCAATACGCTTGACACCCTCTCGGCAGGCGGTCAGGGCGGGGCAACGGACAACGCGATTGATGTAATCTCTCACCACCGCAATGGGGTGTGGCACCGCAATTTAAAAATCATTTTTATACGGAGCAATGACAGTAAGGACATACATGTCCCTCCCCTTCGTCTTCTTCGAGCCCAACATGACCATGAGGTTGCAGCGTTTCGTCCGGACACCCAGCACAAAAGGGCGGTTGCGAAACAATACAGCAATTCCAACCCAACCAACCCGCATCAGGTCAAAAGCGCGCCCCCGACGTTTGAAGACCCCGCATCCTTGGACACGCGTGTGCATCTCTCCCTCGTGAGGGCTGGATCTGCCTGGCGAGGCGAGGCGAGGCGTGTTTTTGAAGCGGGTGAGTCACCACCACCCTTGCCCTAATCATGTCAATGGTTATCAAGGAACAATGACCCCAATTCAATTCCTACCCGCACCAACTTTCTCAAACCTCCCTGCGCTCCCGCTTTTGTGTGTGTGTGAGACGCGCTCGTGGGCGTCGCTCTTTGAATCTGTGGTTTGTCCGCTTCATGGGTGCCTTCTCGCCAAACGCCCACACGCGCCTCACCGTTGCCTCGCCAAACCAAGCCAATCTCCATCGTCGAGCTTGATTCCCTTTGATGGCGCATCAACATCAAGGAAGCACCTTACCCGTCATCCTGACTGTCACATGATTTATTATACCATCTGATCCGCCCAACACAAAAACGCAAGGCAAGGGGCGTCAAAGGGGCGTCATCGTCATTACAGTACCACAACATGACCGCCCTGACATGAGGCACATCACATCACACAGATCACACACACATCACACCACACGCGCTCCTTTGGTGTGATGATATCATGTTGGTTTGGTTCGGTATTTTTTTTCCAACACATTACCACGTTAACAAGACTTACTCACACTTCTTATTGTACATTGCATGACGCACCTCAACAACAGCTTGGTGCCGCTGCCAATTCAAGTGTGTGTGTGTGTGTGTGTGTGTGTGTGTGTGTGTGTGTGTGTGTGTGTGTGTGTGTGTGTGTGTCTCTGTGTGTGACACACATACATTCCTTCGGGACTGCCGTTTGCTGTTTGCGCGGCAACCCGTGTCGTGCATTTGTCTCGCTTGTGCTATTCCCCATTTTCCTTGGGAGGGGGATTGGGACGCGCCATTGTTTGACAGGGGGTGTCTCGTAACCAAGCCAACTCCTTCTTTCCGTTGACTGCCGTTTATACGGACGACTTTTGATTTACGTGTGCGCGGGCCCTGCTTCCCGCGTCCCGCGTCGTGATCCGGGCGTCGTCATTTCTTGTGACTCGCTCTCTCTGTGACTCACGCTCAGTGCTCTCTCTCTCTGTGCTCTCTCTGTGCGGTCTCTTTCCTGTGTGTACCGCTTGCTCTGCATCGGCCCTGCTTGCGTTATCGGATTGCTAACAAGGTGGTTGCGTGTGACCAGCAATCTTCTGTTTGGATTGCTCTCGTCACATATTCCCCTTGCATTACGCACCATTTCGGCGATCGAGCGGGAGCGCAAGCATTTTTCCTTTCTCAACTCGACTCTGATCCATCTTGGATCGGACAGCATGGCGCATCATCAATCGGCCGCTGCCATGGCCGCTTCCACCAGCGTGGATGATCTTCCTGAACCCACTTTTGCCCTGGTCCATCCCAAAGCCCGCTCTGCGGTTCAACTCGACTCGAGCTCAGAGCAGAGCCAGCTCAAAGCGGCTCTGGCGCCAAACAAAGTGTTGCCGGCACCCGAGGCACGGCGCCATGTTCTTCCCAGTACCCGGCGTTCCAGCTCAGGCTTGCTCCTCGTCGCCTCGCCCTCATCGCCCGAGGCCACGCGCAGCACCGCTTGCGAGAGTGTGACCACCAGCCCTTTGCTGCACCGCCGTGAAGCCAAGAACCTGCAGTTGCACTTGCCGCACCATTCCCATGCTCAGCCAAACCTGCGCAAAGGCGGCTCATTGGATCAGGTGGTGCGCTCCGCCGCTGCCTCGCCCCGCCCCGACGTCAAGATGAGCCTCATGGCCCGCCGCCGGGCGGCCAGCCTCAGCATCGACTTGCCTGAAAATCAACCCGTCAAGAACGCTGAAGATCTTCGGGAGGAGCATTGGGATCAAGGCTCGCTTGATCACCTTTTTGATCTGGCCGCCAAAACGGGTCACGAAGAGGCTGCCCTACGACTCGACCCCAATGCCACTCCCTCTCCAACCAGCAGCCACTACAGTACCTCGGATCTCTTCTCTCCTGACATGTCCCCCATTTTGCCTACCCCATCCTCGGTCATTGCCCACACCCATGCCTTTCGGTACGGCTCAGATACCACCAGCGAGCGTGGCTCCCTCTCCAGCGAGGGCAGCCGCCCCAGCCTTGATCAAGCCCTTGGCATCAAATACCTTCCATCACCCCTGGGCCATGAGGCACATGCGTTTGGCGAGGACTCGGTCACCGACTACTTTGCTGAGCTCGAACTCTCCTCCGACGCCCGTCGGGCGGTCCGTCTTGAGTAATGAATGAACGGCCGCTCACCGTCCACAAAGCTTCAGCGCGTGCGGGGTTTCGACCGTGTTTGGAATGAGGGCTGCCTTTGTCTCTTACTTGGTGCTCCTTTGTTGATTTGATAGTTTTGACCATGTTATGTTACGCTCCCATCGCCTGGCACGGCACGCGTGCCCGTCTTGATTTTTCTTTCTTTCCTTTTTTTTTTTTTCCCCCACAACCATATCACATTGACATGTGAATGCCCATGTGCTTCATGTATCCTTTGATTAATTGACAATCCCGACTCGATTTCTTTTTCCGTTTTCCTTTTCTTGCCGTTGATCATTCAGCCTTTGGTGCTGCACGGTGTTCATCTCAAGAAAGTGATCCGGTTTCAGCATCAATTATGCCACCAGCCATCCAAACCTGAAAACTTATCTTAAACTCCGGGCGCATCCGTGGGACAAGGGTGGGTGAGCCGGTAGTTGAAGATGCTCATCGTGCTGTTGTACCACCATATGAAGCAAACAAGCACCATCGTGTGCCACCATTGATGTGAATGCCCAAAGTAATCGCAGGCCCCTGCGGTTTCCGCATTATCATTTCAGTAGGGTAAGAGTGAGGGCACGGGAGAGTTGGACATACGGGTTCGCAAGGAAGGGAACGATGATCGAATTTCTCTCTCGCTTGAGACACCCCATGCGCTTGATCTGGCTCTACCTGGGCAAGCGCGCTCAGGCCAGCGCGACAAGTAGAAGAGCACACCCACGACCATGATGGCGTACGAGACAAGGACGCGGTACAAGAACAAATCCACCTCCTCTTGGTTCTCATAGTTGAGAATCGCCCAATGCGAGACAGGCACAATCTGCCATCGCGCGACACAAAGAGGCGTGGGTTATAATAATCTTGTGGGAAGCCTCGAAACAAGGGGGCCAGCGACAAAGGCAGAGCAGCAGAGAAGCAGAGGGATAACATTCAAGAGTGTACAGTTGGACGCGGGCCCGACAGCCGACTGGCAGACCGCGGCTTACCCCAAAACCGAGGGTGATGGAGTAGGTGATGATGCGTTGCAGAGCCCAAGCGTTGGTTAAAAATTTCGGGTTGAGTTGCATGACTAGGTTGCCAACAAACACCACGACCGTGGCGCCCGCGTACAATCGCCGCAGGCCCTGCAATCCCAACGATGGCAAGTACCCGGAGCCAAAAAGACCAAAGCCGCAACCAGCAACCACGGTTAGGGACGCATCATTGAGCCGGGTCAGGTATAAACCAGATTCAAGGGAAAAGCCCAAAGCCAAAACAACCAAGGCTCCTGGTGTACCGTTACACAACTCACGGGAAGACAGTAAAAACCGTAGTAAACGCCCGGAAAGTAGGCAGCAATCATGCCCAGCGCGATACCTACGGCCCAAGAGTGACAAGTGAGACATGTGCAGCTTCGGAAAAAAAAAAAAAATTAGAGAGAAGAGGCTCGCTCAATCCTGCGACTGACAGGGCTGCGCACGGCTGCGCACGGCTGCGCACGGCTGCGCACGGCTGCCACCTTACCCAAGAGATCAAGCGCCAGCCATCGGTTGTGCGTGGCTTGAGTTTGGGGTAGAAAGAGGTGATATGCGCCCGAAAACAACAAGCAGCACTACGCGGGTGTGATCAATCCGAAACAACAGGGTTGGGGCATCGAGGCAAGGGTGAGTTGCAGACCGAGTCGGAGCAGGGCATCTCGCTGCGAGGCAGTCTGGTCGAGCCCAGGGG
>NW_001865039.1:2162925-2214979 GCF_000002865.3 Monosiga brevicollis MX1 | reverse complement strand
GCTGGGTGCAAACGGTCTCGCGCACCTGCACACCAAACATGTAGGCAAGGAAGATGTACCGGTCTGTGGTATCCCCCCCATTGGCTTCATGTTCACTGAATCGAATAAATTGATCATACAAACACACGGGTACGGCCCAAGCCAGCCCACCCAGGTGGGTCCAGACGTTGCCCCACTCGTTGTGAAAGGCACAGATTCTGAGGCGGTGGAGCAATTAAGCGGTGAGTCTGTCGCAGCCACGCAAGTCAACCAGTAGAGCCTGATTGTGCTACATGACGGATGACGTGGCGGAGAGCGCGCATACGTTTTGAGGCAGGCACGATGGTTAAGGAAGGCCCTGTACCCCTTGAGGATAAATGGATTGCCCTGCAAATGAGCGGGCAACTAGTTCAAGTCGCAGGGAGGGGCGTGAATGTAGGCGATCTTGAGCATGAGGGCACCACCCAAAGATGGCAAAGAGTTTGGATATCACTGAGCTCACCTCCTCATAGCGATAGCGTTTCATATGAGGCAGGATCTCGCGGTCTTGACGCGAGTGTGGTAGCAAGCTCATAGTCGCGGTGGCACCGGCGAGCGCCGAGCGCTATCAGACGCACTCCCGAGTAAATGATCCGTAGAAGCTCGAGCCAGGCCCACCATCAAAAGCCACGTCCGACCAGGCCGCTCCCTGTCGCTTTTCAAGGAACGGGATGAAATTCATTGGCTTGACCCAGCACGAGCCCCAGGGTCAGGAGCAGCGAGGCAGGAAGTATCAGGGGGGCGGATCAAACGAAGAAGAATAGAGTCAAAAAAGAAGGTAGCGAGTGCAGAGGCGAAAGGCAAAAGGGGTGGAACGAGCAAGAGGGAGGGCAGGAGAGGAAGACAACCGAGTGGGAAGGCCAAAAGGAGTGGGAAGAGGGGCCCAAGGACTGGGACGAGCGCGGCAGATCGATCAGATCCACGAGGCCAAACTGCTCCCCTCCGCCCGCTTCTGCTGCTCGCGCCAGATAATCTGACATTCTGACAATCTGAACTTTTGGAGCACAATGGGACAGATGAGAGGGTATCATCTGGCGTGCCCTGGCGTGGGTCAGAACCAACCCAAGCCTTGATTGTTACCTCCACTGCAGTTGATATAGCGTGATCTAGCTTGTCTAATGCTGATCTGGCGTGATCTCTTTTCATTTAGCGTACCACCCCACGTAAACGTGTGACACAAACACACACACACACACACACACACACACACACACACACACACACACACACACACACACACACTCTCTCTCTCTCTCTCTCTCTCTCTCTCTCTCTCTCTCTCTCTCTCTCTCTGTGTCTCTCTCTTCCGCTCGCGCACCTGAAGGGCACACACCGCCCATCGCACTCACACGCCAGCATCATGGCCGACGACCCAGAACTCGGTACGTGCGTGTTATCAATGGGATCCAGCGGGCGATTTGGGATCTCAGGACGTGTCCACCGTTGGTGGTGGGGTGTCAGATAAAACTGTTGAGAATGGCCAACAGGGCACGGCTCCAACGGGGGGGGGGTATGCCCTGACCCAATTGTTGGTTTACGTCGTGATCCAGCTTGCTTTCACCTCACCATCCCCTGCTGCTGTGTTGCTGTACCTTTGATCGTGGCAGACGCGCTGATGAAGCGCGTCAATAGTGCCAATATTGGTCAGTTCCCCATGACCTCGTTGCCGGCCTGCCGCCTTCAGACTCGTCGCACATATGACCAACGGCTTTTTTTTTTTTTAACTAACCACTCACATGTATTCCTATCGACGCAGGTGAACGCAAGCCTTTTCCTAAAACACACGACGACTATCATCAACCCCGTGCCTACTCACAAGAGAGCCCCTATGACAATGTCAACAACCTGCGGGACCCCGAGGATGACAAGTCCAACACGAACACCATGTCCTCGAGTGCCTCAAAGCTCAACCGTGGGAGCTATGTCGAGCCTCAAGACACGCGCACCGCCGGTTGGTTCAACACTGCTCAACACACCGCAGTTTGCCTGTGAGATTGTTGCGTTAGCCTCGGTACCGTGCTCTTCTCACCTTCAGGTTACGCACATTTCAGAGTACCTCCCGCCGGGCTATCAACTCCCACAGAGCCCCTATGACAAGGCCAAGCAGGAGCCTTTGTATGAGGAAATCAATGAGCGTGCGTCCCTGGTCCCTACCTGTCTTTGTTCTTCTCTCATGTGCCCTCAATGTGCCCTCGCATGTCTTGGTCTTGCTCTTTGATCACCTGTTTCTTTTTATGACGAACCGCAGAGCTTGTGGGTTCGGCTGCCAGTCGTCCCCGGCCAAGTCAAGGACCTTCTTATGAGGAGCCACAGGCCCGTGAGTGGTTTTGGCGCTTGTCTTTGATCCTTTGATTGACTCTGGCGTTTTTCTTACCAACCACCACTCGTTGTTGTAACCTGGTCAGCGCTGGCTGGCATCGCTGCTCTGCGCGCAGCGGGCCAGCAGCAGGCCCGTCAGCGGGACTCGGCGCCCCGTGCATCTTCGACGCAAAACTCGGTGCCTCGTGCATCTTCGACGCGCGCCTCGGCTCCTGCAGCTGCCAAGTCAGACGGTATCCAGGAGCAAGTTTTGCCCACGGGCCATTGTGCCCTCTGTCGCCAGCCCATCCATGACAAGGCAAGCAACTCGACTTTAGCCCGCCTAACAACTGATCAGTATTCAACCGTGCACCTGCGCTGTCTCTGTCTCTCGTGTCGTCTTGACCTGCTTGATGCTTGCCATGTTCAGATGATTCACGCCATGGGCCTATACTTCCACGAAAACCACTTTCAATGCATCAAGTGCGAGCGTGAGCTGGCCGACCTTTCCTTTCATTCCAGCAGTATGTTCATTGTCAAGGTAGTTCCAGATATGCGGCTGCTCGACTCACGTCATACGGCCGACCCCTGATTTTGTTGCCGATAGAGGGCATGCCATTTTGCGACCGTTGCCATGCTGAGGAAAACGCCAGCAAATGCTACACCTGTTCCCAACCCATCATGAGTGTACGCAGCAGTGAATGCACAAGACAGCCCGGCCCTCTTCAGCCGATCTGGCCCTTGCCCTTTTGATGTGATCGAAATGAATAAACCTGACCGACCCCATGTTGCACTTCGTACGCCCCATGCGCAGTCTGCCCTCATGGCTTTGGGCAAGAATTACCACCCCAGCTGCTTTGTCTGCAAGTCATGCAAGAAGGAATTCGGCAATGACAGCTTCTTTCCCATCGGTTAGCATGTGCTGTTTTTTGGCTCGATTGTCTCCAGCGCCTCTTCATAACGGTTGTCGCACGCGTTGCCAATCTAGGTAACGAGCCCTTTTGTGAGGCGTGTCATTCCGATACTTTGGCCCCCTGCAAGGGGTGCGGCAAGGCGGTCTCGGGCGTCGTCATATCAGCTGTCGGTGGTAGCTGGCACGAGGATTGTTTTGTGTGCGGCGTACGTACAGCTTCATCCGGGGTTGCAAGTTCCCTTTTTTTTTACTTGCTTTTGAGCTTGCAAAGTTTTGAGCAACGCTTGATCTCATGCACCGCCGTGCCCTCGAGAGTAGACATGCAAGAATCCTTTTCCTAATCAAGAGTTTTTCGAGCTGGATGATGTGCCGTACTGCAAGCAACATTTCCATGAGAAACGCGGCACAATTTGTAACGGCTGCATGGGGCCCATCGAGGGCCAATACATCAATGTTTGTTGGGATCGAGTTGGACTTGTCATCATCGCGCCTGTCCTTGCCTGGTCATCTGTCTGATTGTCACCCCTTGTGCCTGAAACTTCATAGGCACTCGATGCCAAATGGCATGTCGAGCACTTTACGTGTGCATTGTGCATGGCAGCGCTGGCCAATACCCGGTTTCGTGAGAGAAATGCTTCGGCTTATTGTCAACCATGCTACGTGAAAATGTTCGGCTGAGTTCCATCACGTCGAAAAGAAAAAGCAAGAAGGGAGGGGGGCGCAGTGGGTTTGGGATACCACCAGCGCGCCTCAAGTCCCTAGGATGGGTTACCCCTGCCAGACATACGTTGGCTGAGATGGTGATAGTAGTCATGGGCTTGGGCTTCGTGTGGGATGATACTTAATCGATCTGGCTCTTTCATTGAAAAATAGAAAGTTCGTTCAGCCACAGCTTGAATTGTGGAGAAATAAGGCAATTACTACATACGAAATACTCTCGATGACAGGCGGTTCTCTGAAGGCGGGCAGGAAACAGCACAAGGGAGGGAGGGAGAAAAGGAAAGAACGGTGCACAAATACGGAAACAAGCAAACTCAAGGGAAGAAACAACACAAAAGGATGCACAGTCCTAAATCGATGTCAATGTACAGAGCTCCTCCCGTTCTGCACTGCAGTTGAGGAATGGAGGTCAAAGGAAAAGAGTGATGGGGGTCTAGCTAGTGGGCGCCGATGCCGAAGAAATCGCCACGCATGAATGAAGGGCGAGCAGAGGAAGGAAAGGTCAGTTCTTAAAAGTCAAAGCCACCCTGAGCCAGGACGGGCGTGGCAAAGTTGAAGCTGGTGCCGCTAGCATCGGGCACCAACATGCCAGTGTCCTCCTCGTCTTCTTCGGCGAAGTGGGTCTCGAGAATCTCGAGGGCCTTGTTGTAGATTTCCTCATTCTCGTGATCCTGAAGCTGCTCAATCAAGGAAACACCTCCGGCTTCCTCGAGCCACTCGCAGACTGGGTTAGAGCCATCGGGCTGCTTGCCGGCTTCAAGGATGCGGCCAATGGCATCCATGCACACGAGGATGATCTTCGAGTCATCGCGATCGAGCAGGTCGACCAGGGGCTTGATGCAACCTTGTCCAACAATGTAGCTGATCTGATGGATGGTGCCGCTCGTGGTGATGTTGGCCAGAGCCCAGGCAGCCTCCTTCTGAGTACGGAAGTCACCATCGGCCAGCGCCTTGACGATGAGGGGGATCAGGTTGTGGTCAATGACGGCCTGGATCTGGGGCTGGGTACCGGCAGTGATGTTGGAGAGAGCCCAGCATGACTCCTTGCGGATGTTCTCCTTGTGCGAAGCCAAAAGGCGGGCAAAGATGGGCAAAGCTCCGCTATCCACCACCTGTTGTGTCTGCATGTCATCGCCAGTGACCAGGTTGCCAAGGCAGCGAATGGCGGGCAGCTGCAGCTGGGACACGGGGCTGGCCAGCAGCGTGACCAGGGGTGCAATGGCGCCGGCGTCAATGACGGCCTGGATGCGGCGGTACTCGCCATCGCAGAGGTATGAAAGACCCCAGACTGCATCAACAACGGTATCTTGGTCGTCCGACGCCAGCAGGCTGACAAAGGTGGGAATGGCGTTCTGAACGGCCTCGAAGCTGGGCTGGGGGTTCTTGCCGCGGCACAGGTTGGCCAAGACCCAAGTGGCGTTGCGCTGGAGGGACAGCTTGGGGCTGTTGCTGAGCAGATAAATGAGGGGCTGAAGGAGACCGGCCGTCAGCGACATGTCGCGGTAGTGGGGGCCATCACCAGCAATGTTACCGATGCACCAGATGGCCTGTTCCACGGTGTCCTCGTCATTGGAGCTGAGGAGCTTGATGAGATAGGGCAGGGCATTGGCCTCGACCACGGCGGTTGTCTGTTCAGAGGTGCCAGAGGCAATGTTGGTCAAAGCCCACGCGGCTTCGTACTGCAGCTTGGAGTTGTCGTCGCGAGCCAGAAACTGGACGAGGCGGGGCACGAGGCCGGCCTCAATGACATTGTCGATGGGAAGGTTGTGGCCCTTGGACAGAAGCTTGCGGCAAGCTACGGTGCCGGCCAAGTTGGTGGCAATATCGGGGGACTGCATTGCCACAATCATCTGGGGCAGATCCATGTGAGTGTTCTCTTCCAGGATGTTCTGGCTGCTCTCGCCAAGGGGCTTGACGTCGTCGGTGGCCACAAAGTTGCGGCGCTTCATCATCTGCTCATTCTTGCTGGTGCGGCGCAACTCAACAACGTTTTCACGGCGGCGATTGCGTGCTGCGTCGCTATCGCGACCCTGTACAAACAAATATCCAGCCCGAGGAGTGAGAGAAGAACACAGGCAAGCGACTTGGGCATGTGACGAGTCGATGACCGATCAAGGGTGCGCAGTCGATGCAGGTTGCAGAATGCGAACCTTGAACTTGAAGTCACGGAGACGGTCCGTCATGATGGCGGTGTGCTGTGTTGTGTTGTTGGTCTTGATGCTGTTGTGCAAGTGGTGGTCGGGAGGATGGCAGTGTCAACTTGATAGATGATCCAAAGTGGGTTGAAGAGTTGTAAAATGATGGTGAAAGTTGATTCGTCCCCACTTGTATCAAGGGCGGGAGAGGGGGGAAGGCAGGTGGTAGGAGCGTGGGCCGCGGGGCATAAAACAGCCACAACAGCCCGCATACTCGTGCATGGCCCGACGTTATGCATGCGTCTTGTTGTGGCGTTCTGCTTTGGGAATGGGCGCCAGCGCGCTTTTTTTCTACTTTGGGTTGGTCAGCACGGCAACGGCTATTTGAATCGAGGGCGGAGCTACAACACGGACTTTTTGAATAGTTTGAAGACTGTTATACTGGATCATAACAATTCAAAATTACATGACCCTTGGTCGAGTCGAGCATTCAAATCGCCGCTGGATTTCCCGCCAAAATTCAAAAACAAACCTGCTTGTGAGCTGGGAGCACGAAAAAAATCGTTTTTTTGGATTTTTCTTTTTCCTCCTTGCTGAGACGTTTTGATCATTCGTCTCAAACGCTTCTCACTTGAATCTTGCCGGTCCTCACTGGGAGCGGCGTTGTGGCCGTTGTGGCATCTTGACAGCCTAAAGGTCGCACGTCCATTGCTTTACACGTGATTCTTGACCATCAGACGAGATGGACGTTGTCACGCCATTGGCTCGGGCCTTGGCCAAGCAGGAGAACGTAGTTCCAAGTGTGCCTGAGGTAGGCGATCTTGATTGGAAAGGGGCCGATCCTTGCGTCATCACTTGTTCAGGCTGCAAGCTTTCTGCTGGCACTCACGCCGTGTGCCTTACTCACACGGGTTCCTGATTGCCTTGCAGGGCTTTGCAACTCCGCGCCGCCGGGCACTCGGGCAGCTTCAAAACAGCCTTCCTCGGAGCACCAAGGCCAAAACGGAGCAGAGCTCTGCCGACCAGGCCGTGGCCAAGTGCATGGCCTCTTTGGTAGACACATTGCAGCGCATTGATAGCGATCTTGCTTCCACATCAGCACACAACACGTACAGCGACCTTCAAGCCCGTGCGCGCTTGGCGCTGGCTAGTCTCAAGGCAGGGCGCTCGCCACAGAAAGATGATAGTGCTCCGGCCACCCCACAACAGTGGACCAACTTACCGAATCGACGCAGCGCTCTGCCTGCGGAGCGTGTGCAGTTAGCGCGTCGACTGCTCACGGAAGGGCAAGAGCAGGCCAGCATTGATAACCAGACGCCGACCGCCCAACCTATTGAGGGCCAGGCGTTGCCCTGTATCGTGGTAGAGGACGCACACACGCCCTCGCAAAGACAACGACGCACCTTGCCTCGTGTGCACATGGCCACCTCACCCATGGCGGATCGTGCACCTCAAGCGGCTTCCACCTGCAATGCCGAGACGAGCACTTCGCCGTTGCGAGGAGTGGTGCACGCCCTTGAGCGGGCCGCACAGCTTGAGGAGCCCCAACTTCTGGAGTTGGTCGAGACATTGAGCATCAGCAATGAAATGCTTCGCGACACACACGTGCAACTGCACGAGCAGCTGGCTGCCGCCGAGGTCGCCATGTCTGCCGCCCAGGCGGCGCGCGATGCACAAGACGCCCAGCTTGAACAACTGGCCGTGGATCACGATGCTCGCGTCCTTGAGCTTGAGACCGCCTTACAACGTCGTGTTGAGGAATATAACCGTCTTGCTGCGGAACAGACTGAGCTTCAACAGCGCATGGCTGACAAGGAGCGCTTGTTGGAGGAACTGAGCTTTCTGCAGGATGCTCATCGTGATAGTACAGACCGCGCGACTGCCCTCGAGGCGGAGACACAAGTTTTGCATGCACGCTTGGTCGAGTCCCAGGAGACGCACGCGGCGCAGGCGCAGGCTTGGGCCGTCGAGAAAGAAGCTTTGCAAACACAAGTCGTCGAGTTGCAGGGCCTTCATAAGGAGGATGCTGAGCGAGCCCAAGAGTTGCGCACGTTGCGTTCCGAGAACGCCTCACAAGCACAGACAATGGCCAACCTGGAGGCCGACCTGCGCAAAATGTACAAGCGCCACAAAGCTGAGCTGAAGCAACTGGATGAGCAATATCGTCACAGCGACTATGCCGCGCAATTGGCGCGCCTGCAGTCAGATGTTGCAACCTGGCAGAGTGCATGGACAGAGGTCAACGACCTGGCGGGGCAGCTTCAATCACAACTCAATGAGACGCAACACACCCAAGATCTGGTGAAGCAGCTTGAGCAAGCCAACACCCGGATGCAATCCGAACTTGCTGCTGCGCGAGCGGCCGAGCATCAGGCACGCCTGCAAGCTGACGCACATGCTACGTCAGCGGAAGACCTGCGCACGCAGCTTGACAATACCCGAGCTGCGCTTTCAGGCGTCGAAGCCACCATGACGTCGCTGGAGAAGAAGCTGGACGCTCGCGAGGAGCAAATTGCCCAGCTGCTATCGAGCGCCGATGATGCTGAGCACATGACGCAGGAGTTGCTCGAGTTGCGCAAGACCGTGCAGGTCTTGGAGGCCCAGCTGCACGCTGAGCGCGCCTCTGGCTTGCGCCAGCTGGTTGAACATGCGGTGGCACGCGCTGAGGTGACGGGGCTTACTCGCAAGTCTGACCAGCTGCTCGGTCGGGTGCATGATTTGGAAGCCGCAGCTGCTGCTCAGAGCAAGGCGCACGAAGCAGAGCTTACGGTCGCTCACGAGCAAGCATCATCAGCGCAAGAGCAGCTTCATCAAGTTAAGGAAGACTTACGTGAACAGGAGGAGGTGCGCTTTGCTCAGACACGACATGTGACGACGGGTTGCAAATGCACCATGCTCATTTTTTGTCCTCTTGTTGTGACGCTCCATTGACCTCGCTAGGCCAACGAGGAACTTCAGGCTCACGTGTCCGAGTTGAACGAGCGGCTACAGAGTGAGCGCTCAGAACAAGAAGAATTACGTTTCTTCCACTTGACTGAGGAGGCTGCCAAACAGGAGGCGCTTGAACACGCCAGTCAGGTGGAGAAAGCCCTTCGCGAGGAAGTCAGCGCGCTTGAGCAGGTAAATGCTTGCTCAGCTCGTCCACTCCAAGTGCAGGGGACGCCAAGGGACAAACTACACGACACTTATGCATTGGTTTGTCTCCTACTTTTTGTGACACAGGAGCTCGAGGCTGTCAAGAGCAAGGGGCAAGAGGCTCTGGAGCACTTACAGGTGCAGCTCGAGACGGCCATGTCTCAGGCAGAGACCCAATCAACGGACCAGATTGCTTCGCTCAAGGCTGAATTGGCTTATGCGACCACCAAGGCCGAACGTCTCAATGGTACGTGTGAGGTTGCGCATGCGCCAGATTGGAAAAGCTTTGAAGATTCCCAGGGAGCGCAAAATAGTGCAAGGGGGGGACCAGCAAGTTTCCAAGGCCCGAGTAGGGTATTGATTTTCTTATTGTGCGCGGGGCTGGTGTTAGGCGAGCTGGTTGAGCGGGATTTGCGGCTCTCACAGCTGGAGGCCGTCATGGCTGCACCGGCAACAACGAGCGCCAAGGCCGAGCACGAAATCAAGGCCCTGCGCAAGTTTATTGCCGAATATCAGGCCAAAACCGAGGAAAAGGTGTGTGGTCGGGGCTCGTTGTCTTTTGGGTCCCATACTTGTGGTTGGTGCCTGCGCTCATCAACAAACGACCGCGCTCAGATTCGAATGCTCAAGGAGAACTTGGCGCAAAGCGAGAATGAAAATCAATTGCTCGATCGTGAACTTCGCCGTTTGGGCAAGGGTGCGAATTGAGGCGTCGCATGCGCGAACGTCCAAGAGGCACCCGCCCAGAGGCGATGATTGTTTTCTGTTTGTGATGATGACATGTCAAGATAGATTGCCGTCCAACGTTTGTAAAGAAAGATAAGACTGCTTCCCTTCCCCTCGAGGATAAAAAAAAATTGTTGCTCACGTGGTTGGGCGCCCCGACGCCTGCCGGCTCTTGGCATTTTCAAGGCGAGTGGGTGGTGTCCGAGAGGCTATTTGAGTGATTGAGGTGTGCTTTTAAAAACCACTAATTGCAACCCCCTATTGTTATTTGGCCAGAGCCGCTGCCACGTCAAAGCAAAAAAAAAATGAAGGCCTGCTAACACTCGCCAGCAGTTAGCTGCAGAGCCTATTGCCTCCTTTCCAACCGTTGTGGGCAGCGCGCGATACAGGTGGGAATACAACCAATGGGGCATGATACCCAAATCATGCCTTTTAAGCCAAATGGCAGCTTTCGTGCTGTGCTCGGCGGCAGTGATTCGGCGCCCAGATCTCCACACTACATCACCACGGCCATTGTGGGCTTGGTGGCGTCGGACACCGCTTGGGCGACATCCCGAACCCCGAACCCCTTGAGCAGACAGCAAAACTTCCTCTCTGCCTCGCTTGTCACATTCGTGACATTCGTAAATGCAAACGAACAACAGCATACAAAGGGTTTTGACAAGACCTCAAATGGAACAAGTTTTTTTTTACTTTTTTTCTTTTTTGTGACTTTTTTGAAACTTTTTTTTTTTTTTTTTTGAGTTGCAAGGGTGTCAGGATGGCAGGCCGAAGCTGGCGGTGGCGGCTCCTGTGGGGCTTGGCGGCATCGCTGCTGGTGACAGGTGTGGGCGCAGTGGTGCAGGACGCAGCGGTGCTGGTGGACACCGAGGGCCATTTGCACATCAACACGACCGGGACAGGGACCAAGGTTTTCGTGAATGGGCGTGATGTAGAGCTGGAGATGGGGCAGACCCGCAGTCTGCTGGAAGCGTTGTATCCGACCTTGTACACGCCGGCCCTGTATGTGCTTGGCGGAGCCGATCTCAATGATACTGTGGGAGACATGCTGCGACTGGATGCTGGCACCTGGACCAACCTGACGTCGGCAGTCCTGCTCCCTCGTCGCGCCTCTTTTGGAGCTGTCGTCTTTCGGAACCGCATCTTCACCGTGGGCGGGCGCCAGTTCAGGCCGTCTCCACCATATGACGTGGTGGCCTCGTACAACCCAGTTGGGTGGCGCGAGGAGCATCCTCTACCCATTGCCCGACACAGCATTGGCCTGACTGTTTTTCAGGACCTGCTGTACGTGACAGGTGGTGCCAATGGCAGCGTTTTGGCGATGGTGGACTTTTTTGATGGGTTGAGTTGGCAGCCCGGGCCAAGTCTGTTGCAAGCCCGCTTCGGAGCAGCCGCCGTTGTGTATCAGGATCGCCTGTATGTCATCGGCGGCTACAGTAACATGGGGCTCAACACGGTGGAGGTGTACAACGGCACTGGGTCTTGGGCCTGGGCTCCGGCGCTTCAGGTGCCGCGAGCCTTTGCTGGGGCTCAAGTTTTTCACGGGTCTGTGTATGTGGTGGGGGGCGTGGCGGACGGAGTGTATCTCAGCAGCATGGAGGTATTTGATGGTGCAACTTGGTCATTTGGCGAGCCGCTGCCCATGCCGCGTGGTCGAATGGGTTTGGTAGTCTTCCAGGGCCTTTTGGTCGCGATTGGCGGATTCAACGGGCAAGCAGCCTTCCCCAATGTAACAACATTTGATGGGCTCGAGTGGCGTGAACAACAACCTCTGCCCGTGCCACGTTCATCCACTTCTTGTGTAGTTTACCCCGCGGCATAACACGGCCCCATTGCCAGGCCGGAACCTGACTTGACTTTTGATATTATTAGATTTTGTCTCATCATAGTAGCATTATGCTTATTATTCTATTGGTTCGAGCGAATGGTGCATTGGTCGTCGAGAATTGACGAAACGCATCAAAGTGTCGCTGCGCATGATAAAGTTGAAACGGCCTTTGACGCGAGAGCTGGTAGAGCGAGCATCTTAACGCTTTACAGAACACGCAAGCCACGACCATGGTGGTAGCAAGTAGTTGTGTTGTGGGACCTTGGCAGGTTTTGGGCGGTACTAGCATCAGAGAGATGGATTGCCTGTATGCACAAAAAGCGCGCATAGTTGCGCACAGGAGGAGCAACGATGCACTGAGGCAGGGTTATAAAAAATGGAAGGGAAGGGCAAGCGGCAAGCGCAACACACAGGCACGGCAACATGAGGGGAGATAGGCGGAGGCTAGGGTGGAGGGAAGCTCGCCGCCGCCTTGGTGAAGCGGGCGGCGTCATTTTTCCCTGGTCTCTTGGCCCATGCGACTGCTCGGCAGGCGCAAGGCATGGGATTGGGCTGCAATTGAAAGAGATTGTATCCCTCAACACACAGGCAACGAAGGATTGGTGTGCGTCCTAAGAGATGAAATGTTGCTTGGCTTCAGAGTTGTCCTTGATGGTCTCCTGGTGATCCTCTGGGCGGGCGGCCACTTCTACAGTCCCGCGCGGTGTGGTATGCCGTTCCAGTGTGAGCCGGCAGGTCGATAAAAGCTCAAAGCAAAGCGGGGGCTGTTCCAGCAAACGTACCAGCCACGGTGATGAGGCTTCGGCGCACCACAGTTTTGCACTCTCCGCTCAGGCCAATGTAATAGATTTTTGTCACGTCGCCGGCGACGCACTCGGGAAAGTAAAGGGTTAAGCTGCGCAGGCCGTTAAACTTGGCAATGAGTGTTTCATAAGGGTGGCGACCCTCTGGATCTGGGTTCATCTGCCAGGTTTGGTCACTGGGTGCCGAGTCGGCGTTGTCAAAATCAATGTCGTCACGATTTTTGAAGGCCACCATGCGTGTCGGGTGCTCATCCCCGTCCTCGGCAATGACCGTGATCGACTTGAGCTTCACGTCACCCGTGAAGGGGATGTGCACGATCAATTGCTCATCCGCATCACTCTCCACCCAAGTGGTCCGGTCCTCGCGCTCATGATACGGCTTGAAGACGTTTCTGATGGATCCAGACGCGGCCTCATTGAGACAGGTGACCTGAGCATGGCGAGGCGAGGTGCAATCAGTCGGCTGGAGAGGCCACAAGAGGACACGGCGCCTGGCTTTGGCACGAAGAGCGGGGCGACGGCAAAGACGGCATGGCTACAAACGTGAGGTAGATCAATGGCGTCAAACAAGGACGACTGGACGCCACGCTCGGGGTGCTCGTCGTGGTCATCACAGCCATCTCCATGACTGTGACCGTGGCCATGGCCGTGGCCATGGCCCATAGCTACCAACATCAGACCGTGCAATGGTGGCGTTAATATCGGTGCCTTGATCTATCATGCTTCTGGAGGACCGCACAAACACGAGAGCCGCCATACCTGCATGCTCCTCGCGGCACGCCATTCTGATTGCCTGGAGCCGCCCGTTGGCTATTTGCTTCGGGGATGGACCAACTATTAGACTCGTACTCGGTAGGCCGCTGATCAAGCACATTGGAGGGGAAAAATGAGCACATGCAGTGGGATAGGAGAAAGCTAGGTGCTGCTGCTCTGAGCCGCCTGCCCTTGCTGGCTCAAGCCTCCAAGCACAACAATTGGCGGTCCTGCTGCAGCGCCCAGTTCATCACGTCAAGCATCCAACCCTAACCCATCCCCATCTACCCGCTACCCGCCCTCCCATCATCACGTCCTTCATCCAGAGAGAAGAAAGCCAACCGTTCAGGTCAATGAGGTCCCGCGCCACCCCGCGCTTGCCCCTGCTGCTTGCCCCCTCACCAATTGCTAACCTGCTCCTACTGATGATGATGATGATGAAGATGGAAGAGAAATGGAAACGTGGCGAGAAGAGAGAAAGGTATAAACAGAGAGCGAGAAGAGAGAGAAAGAGAGAGAGAGAGAGAGAGAGAGAGCACGATATCACACACACATGAATTGTCAGCAAAACAAAACAGACAACACTCGTTCAGCGACTACGGTGCGCGGTTGAGGGTGGTCGATGAAGTTGGGGAGGGGAGGGGCGCACATGAGGAGGGGTTGACGTCGAGGGCGGTGCCGTAGACGTTTTCCACAATGCAGCCGATCTGTGTGTCGAGGTCGATGTCTTCCATTGTGACGTTGGTGCAGGGAGGGCCCAGTGACGTGCCGGAGGCTTGCTCATGGCACACAAACTTGCCGGCGACATGCGCCCGGCCACGGAGGTGGCGATAGGTGACTCCGGAGATGTTGACGTCAGCACGCCAGGCGGGGGCAGCGGTACCGTTGTCTGTGATCGATTGGCCGTTTTGATTGATGCCAAAGGCATAGCCATAGGGGTCAAGAATGGTGATGTTGTCAAAGGTCACGTCACGCACGTAGCCCGTCTGATTGTACTTGAACTTGATGTGGACGCCAAACTGAGTGCGGTTCACGAGCGTGTGGCGATAGGTCACGTTTTGCGCCTGCATGCCATCGCTCGTGCCAATGACAATGCCGTTGCCTTGCTCGGCGTAGTTGTGCTCAAACACAATGTCGCGACCAGGGGCCTTGAGGCAGAGCGAGTCGTCCCCGTTAACAATGTGGTTGTGGGCCACGTAGCCACCTTGGCAGGCCATGTCAATGCCGTCCGTGTTGGGAGCTACCTCAAAGGGCGGGCTTTGGATTGTGACGTTGAGCACCTGGCACTGGCGGCCGGACGCAAAGTAGTGATAGCTTGGCGAGTTGAGCAATCGCAGATTTCGCACGGTAAAGTTGCTGCAGTCGGCACAGGTGATCAATCGCGGTCGCGTGCCGTCCGTCTTGACGGGCTCCATGTGATGAGCGTAGGCCCACCAGGCAGCCCCCTGGCCATCAATGAGGCCCGGTCCCTCGAGGGTAACGTTGGCCACATTGTTACCGGAGATCACGTCGGCAAACTTGTTCGTCCAGTTGGGCCAGGTGAAAATGTCGTCCATGGCCACAAGAGTGGCCTCACTGGCCACGACCAGATGCAGGTTATCCCGTAGCACTAGCGCGGTGGTCATAAAGGTTCCGTTGCTCAGCACCACTGCCTCGTGTTGCGGCGCACACGTGTCAATGGCTGCTTGGATGGCCGCTGTATCGTTGTGCACACCATCGCCTCGAGCCCCAAACATGCTCACATCACAGCTGTCCGCCGCCACCACCCCAAGCGATCCCGCCATCAGCAACCCCACAAACATGCCCATCCCCGTCCATCTTCCCCTCTGGCCATTCCACGCCATCCTGCTGAGATCCAGAGATCGCACACTGACAAAGGAGAAAAATTAAATGGTCATGATCATTTAGGCAACTACAACAACCCTTAGAATGGCGACACAAAGTCGCCAAGGGCGGTAAGCATCAGGCCTTATAACAGCACCCTCTACTACATTAACTAAAGTAAGGGCTCAACAAACGTGCAATCCATTGCTGACAATTCAAACTAAAATTGTCAGACCTTTTGTGCTCTCTCTGCTTGGCGACGCTTGCTGATTATTGAGGTGAAGCGGGACAGGGGCTGGTGGAGCGCTATTCCAAGCCAACAGGGCGTAGAGGGCGGCAGCAGGGCCACAGCGACGTAAAAGGATGGGTGAGCGCGACTACGGTGCCTCCATAGCCCAGCGCTTCCAGCAAATCATACTCTCCGACGACAGCGAGTCAGAAGAGGGCGAGGCAGCGCCCGTCGTCTCTCGAGGCCTCACAGCTCCACTGGGCTTGCAAGCAGTTGCCCTTCTTGCCCCACCTGCGCTCAGCGATCACAGTGTGGACAGTGAGGGTGACGATAGTGCTTCACAGGATGAGTTGTTGGTGGTTGAGGATCCCACGGATTCGGATGACGACTATGACGAGCCCGGCGCCCAGGCGCAGGCCAGCAGCAGCGCGGGTCTGCACTCAGGTGTCAGCTCGCGGACCCAGAGCGCGCCGAGGCCAGCGCTTGAAGCCTATGCCACACTACCCACCGCATCTAATCCTCACACACTTCCTCCCACCAACGTGCTGGCTTCCGTCCCCCCGGGCCACGACAAACTCGAGTCGTTTCTGGCAAGCTGGCGCTCTGAGCTGGCACAGGAGTCAGCAGACAGCGAGTCAGATTTTGTTGCTGTGGGGCCTGCATACCACGTTGCCATCCCAGACTCGGCTAATCTGGTCGCCAACGTGAATCTTCCCCCTCACGGGCACCGTCGTTCGGTGCCCGCCACCGCGCCAGCCAAGATCTCAGACCCGGCGGCCGCCGATCCAACCCTCGACTATCTCTACACCGTCGTGCGTCAGGATGACGAAGTGATGTACATTCCACGCCGAGGCTACCTTCAGCAATCAAGGCAATCAAGCTTAAAAGCAACTCCGCCTCCAACTGCCGGCTCTCAAGGGCTCCTGACGGTGGGGTTGCTAGATATGCCCGATCAGGTCTTGGACCGCATCCTTCAGCGCTTGTCATTTGTTGATATGATGGCCTGTGCCCAAACCTGTCGACGGCTGTACGAGGCCTGTCAGCGCCAGCGACGACCTTGGCAATGCCTTGATTTTGGTCGCGTTGAAAATGGGGCCACTGATGCGCTTTGCCACAAGGCCCTCGTGCACATTGACCGCCGTCGACTCCCACTACAGGAGCTGCACTTGCACGATTGCCCTGCGCTCACTGATGCAGCCCTCGCTGGTTGCGGAGCGCACGCAACCTCGTTGCATACCCTCATTCTTACTGGATGCGACGCTGTATGTCCGCGATGGCCTCTCAATCCAATGGAGGACAGTGAAAAGCAGTGCCATCGCACACAAGCTCACCCGTGCCCACTCCACCCGCAGATATCGGATCTTGGCGTCTCACGCCTCCTGTCGCAATGTCCCCTCCTGCGGAGCTTGGACGTGCGCCGTTGCGCTAATCTCTCCGCGACACCACTTCTCCAGCGTGCGTAAGGCTGCTCGTCTCGAGCCAAGTCCAGGGCGCTGCATGGTTCGTGAAACTCTTCCATCCCATGATATCGTCCCACGCCACTTTGCTTCCGGTACACGCAGGCGTGTCAACATTGGCACATCTGCAAGAATTGCGGCTCAGCCACTTTTTTGAGCTGCAGGATCCTGCTCTAATGGCTTGTTTACGCAGCCTGCCGGCGCTGCAGGCCTTTACGCTCCAAGTGTGTTCACAGGCATTTGACTGTCCTATTTTTATTTCTTTATTCATTTTTTTTTTTTTTTTTGATGTGGTGACATGCACATTCTCAGTATAAATCTCTGTGCAGCATTGCCCCCAAGTCACCCACAGAGCGCTGGCTGCGTTGCCAGGTTCCCTGAGATCACTACGCGTCGAGAATGCCCCTGCCGTGGAGGACGGAGTCACGTCTGTCTTGCACCAGGCTGCCTGGGCCCCTCAACTGCGTACCCTCTCGTTTGCCGGCTGCAACAATTTGACAGACTCGGCCGGCAGTCTTTTAGCCATATTCTGTCCCGAGCTGCGCTCCCTGACCTTGCGCCAATGCTACATCCTGACCGACGAAACTCTTTTGAGTCTGGGTGCGTCATTTTTTTTTTTTTTTTTTTTGTTTGTGTCTGTTCGCGCGACCACAACTGCGACCCAGGAACGACTTGCGTCTTGCTGTCCCAGAAACTCATCATGTCTGCTTGCGCCTGGGCATTAGCGACTGGCTGTCGTCGTTTGCAGCGGGTGGATGTGAGTTATTGTATCAACGTTACGAGTTTGGGCGTCTTGGAGCTTGCGCGCAGCGCCACTGAGCTGGTCGAGCTCAATCTTTGCGAATGTGCCCTCATTCCCAATTTGGTAATTACCAAACTTCGTGAGGCGGGCATTGCCGTTCGCATCGGCAGCTAATCTGAACCTTACGTCGCTTCCCTTGTGCAACACGAATTGAACCGGCAACAATTGAGAAGGAACGATGATTCAAGTGCCAGTGTGTGATGAGAAGTGCTTTGCCTCAAAGCAATCGCAAGAGCAGACACAATGGTGGTGGAAGGCTGGTGTTCAGTACGCGGTCGCCATCCAATTCACAAAACAGGCAAGGCGACAAAGGGTTGCGTGGCAACATGTACAAACACGGCACAGAAACAGCGGAGGTGATTGAAGCGAGAGAGGGGGAGAGAGCCTAGATGTTGATGCCTTGACTCAGCTTCTGAATGCGGTTGAGCAAAAGATCACCCTGTTGACGACATCAAAGCGCACGTGAGTTGAAGATTGCCGACCAACCTTTCCCTTTGATAAAATTAAGACGTCAAGACAAGAAAAAAAAAAAAACTCGGGTAAGCCGCACAGAAACCAACCTTTTTGATGGTGTCCGCATACTGCTTGTTTTTCTCATCCGGGCGGGTCGTCTCCACTACGCCACCGACCTAGAGGCAACGGCATCCCCACAATAAGGTCAGGCGTCAGCCGCACTAGGTTGAGCGAGACCGTCAGGCCTGGATGGGTTGAAGCTGCCCCGCATCGGCCAGGGGCCAGGGAGTGCACCTTATCAATCTTGCAGTTGAGGCGACCAGCGGCAACAAAACGCGAGAGCTCCTGATCGACAAACTCGACCGAAACGCCAAAAATCTGGGCCATGCTCGCCAACGTCACGCTGCGGTAGGATTGAAGCAACTGGGAGTAAGCCATGATTCGCAGTTCGCGAATGTAGTAGGCCGCGTGTTGGCTAAAGAGGCGGTGCTGGGAGATGATGTCATCAATCGCCACTGCAGAATACCACACAGAACATGGGGTCAAGCATGAGCGTCAGTCGTGGCCCGCCTTTCAGCCACATCACATCACAAGACTTGAGGTGCTTCGCGAAAAGACCACGGGCAACTACTGCATCATACCGAGTGACTCAAAAAAGTTTTCGTAGGCACAGTTGTAGAGACTCATGAGAATCTTTTTGTGCAGGGGGAGCTGGTGAAGCACTTCCTGGATTTCAGGTCCGTCTACCACTTTCTTCTTCAGCTCAGGGCGGGGCAGAGCCACGAGAGACAGCAAAACCGTCAGGCCGATGAGGTCAGCGTAGGAAATGACCTCAGTGGCCGTGAAGGTGGACACGCTTTCCAAAAAGAGCTGTGCCGAGCCCTTGAGGTCGCGCTGCATGAGCTTGTACATTGCCTTGTAGACCTTGAGGCGATTGCGTCTAGAAACGCGCGATGGGTGCGGCACGGAGGTGACGGGGCGGGCAAAAGATATGTGAGTGGGTAAGCGCGGGCTTGATATACGGGCCACTGAGCGAGGCTGAGGACGCACCGGTCCCAGTCACCACCCTGCTCCATCAGATCATCAGCCTTGGCAATGTTGCGTGCCAAGATGTCCAGATCATGGTGAAAGAGGCCTGTCAAGTCAGGAGCGCGGTGAGTCTCAAAGCTCAAAGCGGCAGGGATCAAGGGTGGGCAAGCTCAATGCAGGCACAGATACAGAGAAGGACTTGAACACACTTGCAAACAATGAACATTATTAGCTCGAACAAAGAGACGCAAGTCGTAACAGCAACAACGGGGAGGCAAAGCTGGCAGCGGGTTGGTCGGGCCACGAACCCAGACGAATGAGGAAGAAGGTCATGTCGATGCGTTGACCGGTGGAGATGGCTTTGCTTTGGGCTTCAGCAAAGGCCTTCTCAGTGGCCACCTTATCACCGATGGTACAAAAGTGTTTGGCTTTGTTGGTGTAGGCACCGCGCACCTCGACCTCGCCCAGGTTCTCCTCGGCATCCTTGATGGCGGCATCGAGTTCGACCAGTTTGGCTTCGTTGGCCTTGGTCATTTCGGCTTCCAGAGCCTGGTCCACGGGCCAGCCAAGGTCAGCGCAGCACTCGCGGTAGAAAGGCTGCATGTTGTCGGCCTTGATACCCTCCAACAGCTGCTCCTGGATGGCTTTCTGGGCCTGTTGGGAAATCGACAAGGACAAGAGCAGCAAAAGCGGGTTTCATCGGCAGCAGGGTCAAAAGGTGGGCCAAAAGGTCGAGAAGCAGTTGGACTGCGGGCAAGGTAGACGGACAACGCGGCGCGTACATCGCTGGATGCTTTGCTGTACGCAAATTTCAAGTCGGCGAGCGCCATCTTGGGAATGTCGGACACCTCCTATTGGCAGTGAGATGGAGACAGTGAGGCACCACCGAATACCTCTCAAGCATTGCCAAAGACGCACCTCAACGTCCCCATCTTCACCGGCCTCTTCGGGCTTCTTCACAGTCTCCTTCTCATTGGCCATGGCGACGGGTCATGGGTTGGCTCCAGTTCCGTTTCACTGTCCCTTGGCCCACAAACAAGAAAATCAGAGAGAGCCCACTGAACCTGACGTGGACCTTGAGAGAGAGAGAGAGAGAGAGAGAGAGAGAGAGAGAGAGAGAGAGAGAGAGGTTGAGAGAGGTTGAGAGAGAGGTTGAGAGAGAGGTTGAGAGAGAGGTTGAGAGAGAGAGAGAGAGAGGTTGAGAGAGAGAGAGAGAGAGAGAGAGAGAGAGAGAGAGAGAGAGAGAGAGAGAGAGAGAGAGAGAGAGAGAGAGAGAGAGAGAGAGAGAGAGAGAGAGAGAGAGAGAGAGAGAGAGAGAGAGAGAGAGAGAGAGAGAGAGAGAGAGAGAGAGAGAGAGAGAGAGAGACGAGAACAAAAGAGAGAAGAGAGAATGACAACTGGTAGCGAGCAAATGCTGATCGTTTCTTTTGGATTCTTGTTGTGACAAGAATCACAAACGGGTTGGATCCCAGTTCAATTAGTTAAAAGGAAAAAGGGCGGCGTTCCCAGCCACAGCCATCCACATGGTACACATTGGTAGAGGAGGAAATGAAACAAACACAACAGAAAAAAGAATAAAGAAAGAAAAGAACCAACAGACAAAGCTTTTACTGTTACAACCATGTAGTTTCACACGCATGGCGGCGGAGGAGGCGGAGAGAGATGGGGAGTCGGCGCAGGACTACGGGCGCGGCCCGTATGATCCAGAGGGCAGCGAGACAAGGGTCATGGTACTTCCTTGGATATCTCGGCCCTTCTAGATTGGATGAGAAGGCCTTGTGCCAGACAAGGCAGCACAACATCAATCATTGCTGGTAGGCTGAGCTTAGCTTCCCAACACGCTGGCCTGGAAAGGCGACGGGTGATTGATAGCAATTCTAAAAAAATCAAATAGCAAGAATCTGTTTTCAGCAGTGGTGTGGCCAGAAGTCATCCGACAACATCGCCGCCATGCCATGATAGCCCTTTTACCCTGCTTGCTTTGAACGTACCTTGCAGTGACGAACAGGCTCCAGCATGGAGAGTTCTGGGATGGGCTTGGTATTATTTTTGGGCGCACAGCTTGAACACACGAGCTTGCCGCATCGCCGGCAATGGTGACGGCGGCGAACCATGGTAAACTTGTTCGCACACAGCTGGCACTTGCCATGGTCGTCAGGGGTCCAGGGCGCGGCTGTTGCGGAGCGCTCTATAAATGCAGAGACGGCGTGGTGTCAGTTTGACCATGCAAACGCAGGCGTAGCTTGAACACAGAAATGTTTGGCCGTCTCTCGGAAAGCATTGCCATCAAGGATCGGTGGATGCGCGGGCGTGGCCCGTTGGGTTCGAACCTTGGCTAACGTTTAGCATGAGAAGCTCCATTTGCTGATGAAGAGACTCTACCTCGTCTTCGGGCAATGCCTCTGGCTCAGGCTGGCCCGTCGCACGGGCCTTCAATTGCTGTTTTGTAACCAAGCGGCACAGCAAAGTTTTGCCTCGGTGAGGGCGGGTTGGTTGTGGTGGGCTGCAAAATTTGGCAGGCACGCGCAAAAGAGGTCCTCGAACCTGGCGGTAGAGCTCCACGGCGGGTGAGTAGTAGCGAAACTTGGGAGCAACATCTGTCAGATCTAAGGATTGGCAGGTCAGCGCAAGCAGTACACATGCATACACACAGACAATGAGGAGCAGGACCAACAGCATTCTCTTCTGAACACGAAAGATGGCTCAACGCACTGTTAGCTTCTAGCACGTCACGAAGTCGATCATTCCCCCCATTGCGCATCATGGCAAGCTGCTGCTCCGTCCAGGCATCCATGGTGACTAGTGATGCGTCCACCGCGCGCGGGGAGCGGATTGGGTGAGAAAAGTCGTCAGCGCGTAGGGCCCCTTGGGGTGAATGGCAGGGCATCTACTCACTGGAGCGCACAAAGGAGCAGCCCACGCCAAGGGAGCGGTGTACCCCAGAACATTCAAGGCAAAGCACAATGCCCAGCGTAATGGAAGCCCAATCCGAGGGGCTGGTTCCGCAGTCAAAGCATGCCGAGTTGCCGGGAATGTCGGCAATCACCTGTCCGCATGAGCAAAGATCAGCATAAAGGATGTACTTCAGCACCCAGCTCACAGAGCGGACCTTCTTCCTGCCAAGGCAACCGGCGTGCAGTGCAAGGACACCTTACCTTGCTCAAGTTGCGGGCCTCATTTTGCCATTCAACCCCAGAGCTAGCGAGTCCCGATCCCAATCAAGGCGAAGGCCGCAACCGTGAGCCATTCGTGCCGTGAGCCCGTGATCGTGCTTTTCAACCCCTGTCCATGCACAATCCACAGCCCTAGCGTCTACAACCGTGCCACACACAGCAAACCATCAGGAAAAAGACGATCCTCTTCCTACCGGGGATCCACAGGGATAGTCGGGCGCCGATTCGACATGGCGCCGAGCTGCAGAAAAAGCCCTTCAGACAACAACAACAACACCTTACACCTGTTCCCAACAACGATGCGAGCTTGTATCCGTCACACTGACAGATGGCTTTTACCAAGTGTCATTCCCACGTTTGCACGCTGTCTTTTGAGAGGGAGAGAGAGAGAGAGACGATCAACACGTGTGCGGGCACACACACACACACACACACACACACACACACACACACACACACACACACACACACACACACACACACACACACACACATTCATTTTATTCCTCTTTTTCCTCTTTACTTTCTTTGACCGCGTGGGTGCTCAGCATGGCGCCCGACTCGACGGTCAAGCGCGCCAAGCGCCCGGCTGCGGCGCCTGGCAGTGACAAGAAGGCAAAATCCCCGGCTGGTGGCAAGTTTGTGGCCAAGGGCAAGTCGAGCGATGGCAAGTTTGCCAAGGGCAAGCCTGCTGCCGGCAAGTTTGCGGCCAAGGGCAAGTTTGCAGCCAAGGGCGACAAGGATGGCAAGCGTGCTGGCAGCACTGATGACGGGACTCCGACAGACAAGAAAGGTTTGTTGCATTTCTCTCCGGGTTTTGTGTGTGCCTTGTTTTTCGGGGCCATGAGCGCAAGCGTCAACAAGAGTCAGGCGTGGGTGTGCGGGGTGAATGCCAAGATGGGGCTTGCTGAGGATAACCAATCACACACATTACTCTGGCCTATGCGTCCTGAGGATAATATAAATCTGCAATTCTGAGAGCCACACCTGTTTTCATTCCCACATGCTCTTTCCTTTGACTCTGAGCTTGCGAGCAGTCGAAGCGCGGTGTGTGAGCTCCTGGTTCCAATTTCTCACTTTTATGGTGTGCATGCGTGCGTGCGTGTGTGTGTGCTCTGTTTGTCTTGATCCAACTCTCGGGTTTACAGCCAAGACAGTGCCTCAGAATCACCGCGAGCAGAACGATCTGCGAACGCAGCGCAAGATGGCGTCCAACCCCAACTATTCGTTGCTGCAGGATCTCAAGGCACTGTGGGAAAAGGCGCGTCAAAAACGCCTTGCACGCGCGGAGCGCCAGCCCATTATCAATCGAATGCTCGAGCTGAGCCTCGGCTCTCTGCATAGCGTACGCCATCTTGCCAGCCTTATCCCGTAGCGCGGCTGGCTACGTTCTCTTTCAACTTGGCTTGTTGCCTCACGACCATTTTTGCCTCGGCTTTGCAGATTATCTTCCAGCACGATGCCGCTCGTATTGTGCAGTGCATGATTCGTTACGGCTCGGCAGAGCAGCGCGAGAAAATTCATGCCGAACTGGTGGACCACACTCTGGACTTGTGCCGCAGCAAGTATTCGCGCCACATTGTTCCCAAGCTGCTGCAATTTGGCACCCGTGCCCAGCGTGCGGCCATCATTCGCCAGTTTTACGGACACGTCCGCAAGCTCATCCGCCAAAGGGTCAGGGAACCTTGCTCTGGCTGTGCGCGCTCTGAGGGACTCTGGCGCTCATAGGCACGATGTTGTGCACACAGATTGCCTCCACTGTTCTGGCTTCGGCTTTTATCGACTACGCCACGGCGCCAGAACGCAAGGCGCTGTTGGCTGAGTTCTATGGCCCTCAGTTTGCCCTGTTCAAGGACGATGCTGCCCAAGACGTGATGCAGATTGTGGCTGATCAGCCAACCAAAAAGCCCTACATTCTGCGCCACATGAAGCAAACTCTTCTGCCCATGCTGGAGAAGGGACTCTGCTCCCATCTCATTTTGCACCGGGCGCTCCTCCAATATCTCCAGTTGGCCGATGGTACCGAGCGGGCCGAAATGATTGACAATGTCAAGGAGCTTCTTGTGGAAATGTACGTGCTTGGTGCTGTCTAGCTGGCATTCATGTTCGTTGGGAATTTTACAGGAATCTCTGCTCACGTGCTCGCTCGGTTTGTGTAGGCTTCACACACAAGATGGTGCACGTTTGACCATTTTCTGCCTCGAGCACACGTCGGCCAAGGACCGCAAGGTCATTGTTCGCTCTTTCAAGCCCTACGTTATCAAAATCTGCATGGAGGAGTATGGTTATCTGGCCTTGCTGGCGGCGTTGGACGTGGTGGACGACACGGTGTTGCTGCGCAAGATGATCTTGTCCGAGATGGAGGGCAGCATTCTCGAGATTGCCCAGGACATGTACGGCCGACGCGTCTTGTTTTACCTCAGCTCCCACCGTGACAAGCTGTACCTTTCTCCCCAGCTTTACCAGTCGTTGGAGGCGCTCGATGCCAACGAGCACACGAAAAAGCCCATGGACACGCGGCGTCAAGAACTGTTGGCTGCCGCCTCGCCCATGCTGCTCAACTTGGTGGCTGAACATGCGGCTGAACTGTGTCGGGAGGGACAAACAGCGCTGTTGGTCAAGGCCATTTTGACCAACTGCGTCGGCGATCCGACTGCCGCGTACGAGGCCATTTGTGCCGAGGCCGTGGTCTCGGGTGATCCTTTGGTGCAGGAAGCTGCTGGTCACCGCTTCCTCAAGCAGCTGGTCAAGCTGCCTGTTCCTGCGGATGGCACTCGCTCTTTTGCTGCCACTCTGGTAGAGGCGCTTCGCACCTCCACTGATAAGAAGCTGGACGTGCTCGAGCTGGCCAAGGTTGGTCCATCCTCACTGTGTCATCGAATGCCATCCCACGCTTACGCTGCCAACATGTCTTATGGGCCGGCAGCTCATCACACGGTTCCTCATCTCGATGTTTCTTGTTCTTTATTTAGAACAACCGCAGTGCTTTCGTCTTGCTGAGCATTCTCGAAGCCGGCGACGTGGATGCCAAGGCGGCCAAGGCCATGCGCAAGGAGTTGGCAGTTGTGCCGACTGCCCTCTCCGCGCTTGAGGAGGTGGATCAAGAGCTTCCAGCCGGCACGCGCAAGCTTCTCGAAGCTCTTACGGGCGAAAACTAAAGACCACGCTCAACGGAGACAATTGGTCTTGTTGGTGTTGGCCTATGTTGCAACATACGGTCATCTTGCTTTCCGCACACCGTGGTCTGGCTTCTCTCTCGTGACTATTTTCGGCTGCGCCGACCTGCTGTTTTTCTTTTCTTTTCTTTCTTTTGTCATTTGGATGCTTTTGCAAGTTCTTCTTTTCGCTTTTTTTTTTTTCTTTTCTTCTGTGAGTCGCCCCGTCCATTGCTTCAACACAATGCCAACAAGGTTGTCTTTCCGGGTCGCGGGGGCTGTGCGCGTGCTTGCTCAAGTTGGATCTGAGATCTTTATCCCCATTATCCCCAAAACTGATGCCCTAAGAGTCTTGACATGCATGTCAGTCATGTTTCAATTGTCATCCAACAGAATTCACAGGATAAAAGTGTACTTCTTGTCACACTGCCCCTATAAGCACCACCATATGAAAGACAAAGGAAGAGTGACGACAAGTCAGGAGAAAGAGAGAGAGAGAGAGAGAGAGAGAGACAACGAGGCGGTGGAGGCCTAAAGGCTGCATTTGCTCGGTCTGCGTCGACCCCTCCCCCTCCCCACCACCACTACGACCGAGGCCAGTGTGCCTTGGCTTGGATTCAATCAACACGGGAGGAAGTGAAACAGTGTTGCGTTACTATAGTCACTGCTTGGGTACTGGTACCAGAGCCGGCCACCGTCCCGTGTGCGCACCCTTTCACGCCGAGTACGCACCGACCCATGGCCTCAGCTCACCGGTCTCAGGCGTGGTGTGCGTCCCTGGCGTAAGCATCTAGGCTCTGCTATAAGAGGTGCGACGCTCTCGCCACCGGCGCCATGTTTGAAGGCTTTGTCTCTTCCATCCTGAACAGCTATCTTGGGCGTTACGTCAACAACCTGGATCCAGACCAGCTGCGGCTTGCCGTGTGGAATGGTCAGTCCTCTTCCCCTGTACTGTCCGGCATGCAAGCACAAGGCCAAATCCTGTCCCATTAATGACGGGTTGGCCTTGACATCCTCACCTGCAGCTGTCGTGGGCCTACCTTGATGCTAGGCGATGTTGAGCTTGAAGGCCTGTCCCTCCGGAAGGATGCTCTTCGTGGCTTCGACTTGCCCCTCGATGTGAAAGGTTTGTCCGATCGTCACAAAGCTTGCGCGACTCCTGCTGCCAAGTGGTGATATGCGAGCGCTCAGAGACCTTGCTTGTGCTGCAGCTGGTTTCCTTGACAAGCTGCGCGTCCAGATTCCCTGGTCTGGCCTGCGCACGCGCAGCGTTGTCATTGAGATTGAAAATCTCCACATCCTAGCTGGCCCACCTCCCGCTGGCGATTACGATGCTGAAGCCGAGGCTCAGCGACTCGAGGTCCATAAACAGGAACAGCTTGCAATTCTTGAAGCGCAGCTCTTCAAGGTTTGTACCATGGGGCCTGGTGGTAGCAGTGGTGGTCGTCTTCGACACGTCTTGGCCTGCACCTTATGCTGTGGTCTTGTCGAGCTTTAGACTCTGGATGACAAGCAGGCGCAAAATGGGGGCCCAGCCCAGCCTGAAATGCCTGCCTCTTCACTTGTCGACCAGGTCGTCGACAACATTCAGGTACTTTTCGATGTTATTTCCACACGCTGCCCGAGCATGCCCGAGGCAAGAGCGCAAAAAAAAAAAAAAACAAGACAAAAATCTGGCAACAATGTGCCCTGGCTGACTGAGGTGATTCTTGATGGGCAGGTGGTCATCAAGAACGTGCATATTCGGTTTGAGGACGATCGCCGGCATGCCCACACCCCCGTTGCCTTTGGGATCCGGCTGGATCGCCTCGCCATGACGAGTACCGATGCCAATTACAATCCCAAGTAGGCAGACCCATCCATGACACGGTCCCCTTTGGTCTTGTTTCGCGCAACCTGCCGATCTGTGCAAGCCCCATCCGTTTTATATCAGCCAAACTGCTCTTATTCCTGTTGTTTGTGACAGGTTTGTACAGCACACTCAAGCTGTGGCCCACAAACTTTTGGACATGAAGAATCTGCTGATCTATGCCGACGTGGCCGGGTCCAGTTGGACGAATCTGATCAACAGGCCTTACGAGCTTCAACAGCAATTCAAACAAGGTTTGCCCTCTTCCACGTGTCTCGCTTGCTTCTTGACTTCTAGAGTCTGTCATCAGCAACCAAGCACCTAGCGTCAAGCACCGCATGCCATTTCAACGCCGTGTCTCTCACCACGTGTTCTTTGGTCTTTTTCTTTCATTTGCCCTCAATCGTCCTTCTTGGGATGGTGGGCGGGGTTGTAACTGAATGTTGGAAATAGGTGGCAATTTTGAGTCTGTGATGCAGCCTGTCAGTGTTCTTGGGCGCATGCGTCGGAACCGCAGTCAAGGTTTGTTACTTTGGCTATCCTCTGAAATCGTACCTCTTGAATTTGCCTGTCCAGCCCCTTCTTCGGCGCATCTTACGTGGCGCCGCCTCTGCTCACGCCAACCATTACAGGCTTGATGGACGTTCCCGCGCTCTCCTTGGAGATTGATGCAGGCGAGATCCCCTTCGTCTGTTCCAAGGAACACCTGAGGGGCCTTATCTACATCCAGCAGACGTTTACCAACCTGATGGAGCGCAGTCAAGGCCGCCGGCGACTTTTTCGTCGGTACGGCGCTTAGTACCGCCCCGCCAGTCTACTCTGCTCGTCGGTGGCAAACGCCCAGTCGTTCTTTTTCTCAATTATTGTGGTACTCCCAGGCTCCGTGGCAGACGCCCGGTAGAGCGAATCGCTGAGGCCATGCAGCATCCTTTGACCGACCTTCATGCCCAAAAAAGCCGGTTGCGCCGTCGAATCAAGGCGTGGTGGACCTACGCGGCTGAGGTGAGTGTATCAGCCTGCACACACTTTGCAATGTCGTTCTCACCCTGACCTTGCTTTTTCTGCTATTGAATGCACGCCACGAGAATAGGCTGTGCGGGTCACCATCGTCAAGCCTGGCGGGGCGGGCTCTACGTTTCGCATTGACCCAGCGCAATTTGATCGTTGGTGTGCTCGAAAGCATCGTTACATCAAGTTGTGGATCCGCAAAATGACCCAAACCAGCCTCAATACAGCCGATGCCCTGGATGTACGCATTCACGCACGTGTTTTCTCACCCGATGCGCTGGTAGCGAACTGACATCCTCGCCTGTTGCGCACAGCTGAAGCAACTTCATGAAGACATGTCATTGGAGGACATTGTGTTTTTCCGCAGTTTAGCGATGAGCAAAATTCGTCGTGATGCTGTCCTTCACCAGGCACACCAGGTTGGCAACTCGATCAGCTGGCGTTGAGCCGAAGGAAGGGCGTAGCAAAAGTTTTCTTTGCTTTGGTTACCCGAAGCTCTCGATGGGTGGGTGAATGGGAATCCTGTGGGATAACTCATTACCTGTATGTGTGTGTCTTTGCATGACTGCAGCAAATCAAAGCCGTGCGCCAGGAACAAAGCATGACTGCAGGTTGTTGCTCCCATCCTATCGAGTGGCAGCTGCTATCTGAGGTCGCTGTGTAGGTCCGCCCAGGCTCAACACATGCTTTTGGCCGCTGTCTGGTAGATCAAACTTGGTACGGATGGTTCTTTGGTTCGGCGGCCGCAGCCACAATCCAAGCTGATGCTGCGCTGGCAGCAGAGCCGAACGCAGAGACCGGCCCCGAAGCTTTACAAAGTGCGTTTGCCCACCCAGCGCCTCTCAGAAGTGCGCGATGTTCGAGCTCAACCGACGTGTATATTGCTCTGCCTTGATCGTTCGGGTATCACAGGCATGCATTTGACCGAAGAAGAAAGGCAAGAGCTCTTTCATGAACTTGAGGGTAACCGCGCCCCTGATGAAGAAGGGTCCACAACTGCCATCGGGGCTCGTGTCACCCTCAATCTCCAACAGTTTGGCCTCAAGATCGTCAACCGCACCTACGTTTCCACCATTGAAGCTCTGGACGCGCACGAGATAGATACCGCGACCCAGCAGGCCGTGGATGACATGCTGCTGGAAGTACGCTCCACTAACTTTGCCTTTTCCTTTGAAAAACGAAATCTTCCCGAGCCAGGCTTCTCTTTGCACGCCACCTTGGGCGTCTGCGAGCTTTTGAGCAGCGCGCTCGAGCCTGGGGCACCGCCCAAGACCATCATTGGCGCAAAAAGCACGCCGCCAGCGCCGGATCACGATGGCATCGACGCCACAGATGCCCCCTGTCTTTCCGTCTCATTGCACGAGAATTTGCCGACGTCAGTCTATGACTACGTTCTTCACCTGCACCTACTACCCTTCCAGGTCCACATCTCACCAGAGTGGCTCGAGGCCGTTCTGGCCTATGCACTCGATGTCATGAGCGCCGTGGCACCGGCGGCCACCGACTTGGATACGGTTCTTCATCGACAACTATCACGGCCCGAGCCCACCATGGGCGACAGCGATTGGTCTGGCGCCCTGGGAAGCACGCTCAGCCTCAATGTTGACGTACAGGCTCCCCTGGTTGTGTTGACCGGGCGGCAGGATGTGATTCAGGAACCTGCCATGGTGGTGCTAGATCTGGGCCGCTTTACAGCTTTTACAATCGATCCCGACGAGGAGGACGAAAGTGCAGCCGTCTCATCCCGGTTTGCTGAGCAAACTGGATCGTCTGCTATGCACCCGCCCTATGATGTTGCCCACCTTGAGCTTCTGACCAGTTTAGAGACTCGTCCCATCGCGGCCACGGCAGCTGCTGCAACTGACAAGGACACCAACCACAGCGGCGCACCGCGTTCGCCACCCGCGCCGTTGCTGCTGGGTGAGGACACCGGCCTCGCATCAGATGGGCAGCACACCCCATACCAACTTAGCGAGCCTGGCGGCACCGCAGATGCCTTTCAGACACCACCTTCTTCCCCGACCATGCTCTTGCGTCAGGAGCACCCGAAACCACGCCACCAGCGAACGGAGCGCTACCGCTTTGATATCTCAAACATGCAGCTCTTAGCCGGTCGAGGGCTCAACTATGAGGCTGTTTTGGCGGAAAAGCATTCGTCCTACCACGTGATGGATCGCTTCACGCTCACGCTACACGGCGAGCGGCATTTAGCCAAGGCCCGCACCTTGGACGAGCCCTTGTTCGCTTTGGATGGCTCGCTGGAGCGCCTTCTCTTCTGCCTCAGCCATGAGCGCCTCGCATCCTTTCGCCAATGCGCCACTGACCTTTCCGGCGCCATGCAGGTGTTGGATGACCTTCAACAATCGTTCACCCCAGTCATGACCCCAACGCTAGAGGACACACCCGTGTCTCTGGGAGCCATGGCCTTTGATCGTGCTGCACGGCAGGCTGGAGAGGAGCCTTTGGATGGCTTGCCACGCCCTTCCGTATCTGGCCTACGTGAGAGTACCACCAGTGCCGAAGGTGCAGCCCCGCTGGAACGACTCTTTCGAGGCAATTTTGTCCTTCAGTCGGCACAGGTCTTGCTCGTCAGTGAGACACCTTTTGCCATGTCTTACCTATCTGGAGGTCGGCTTGCCGTGGACGTGTCTACGGAAGGAGCCAGCGTTGATCTAGATATTGCTCACGCAGGCGTCGAAGATCTAACTCAAGAGCCAGATTCGCCCTTTCGCCACCTGGTGGATATGCGTGCCTCTCGGCTCGACAAAGACCATGTATTTGGGCCAGGCAGCAGTCAAAAGAGCCCGCCGCAGGATCGCGATGATGAGCAGGACTCGTTTTTTCACGTTCACTACCGCCAGGTGTCTCGTGATGACAGGTGTGTCCGGTTGCGCCAACCCCAACCTGCTCGCTTGCCTTTGATCTGTTCACGGGGGCTTCTTGATTTCATTCACTGCATTCTGATCGACGCTCACCCGAATTGCACTCGCACACACAGCGAGAACGCTTCCGCTTCCGAATTAGTCGGCGAGAGCGTTGCTTACCATTTTATCGAGGTATGAATGGACATTGTGTTCTTTGTGCGATGACGTTTGGGCAGTCCCCGATCCGACCCCCCGCTTATGGCTTTGGCCATATTTTTTTCTTTCTCATTCTTATGTGCTATTTTCGTACTCTTCTGATTGAATCCTCCTTAGATCGATATCGACACGATTGTTCTCAACCTGAATCGGGAGAGCCTGGCGCGTTTGCTTGATTTTGCCATGGTGCCAACGGCAGCCACAGCCACAATGTCCCCCGATCACACGGCAGCCAGTTCAGAGGGGCTCTCCAAGAGCATGCTCGAGCATTCAATGTTATGGCAACCAGATGAAGCCGCTCGGAATAGCCTACCTCGCATTCGTGTTCAGGCGTCGTTGAAACAGCTGCGAGGAGCGCTCATCCGTAATCGAGAGGCCGTGGCCCAATGCATGGCCAACCAGCTTTGTGGTGCCATCAAGTTGGAAAATGACGCCCTCCAGGTGACCGGGAGTGTGGGTCAGGTCGTGGTCAAAGATCCTACCCCTGCTGGCTCTCTCTACCCCTTTGTCCTTAGCACTGAGGGGGACCAAATGCTTCAATTTGAGCTCACCACGTGCAAACTGAACGACCCTCAAGACTCGGTGAACAAGGTCGAGCTATTTCATTTGCTGACCGGCGAGGCATCTCATCCTGATGACTGTCCGCCCATGCGCTACTTTGCCCGTCTGAAGCTCCGGATGGCAACTGTGAGATACACACACACTCGCCGCTTCCTGACTGTTGTCTCCAACTTTGCTTCTCAGCTTCAGCAGACCCAGCAGATGCTGGCTGAGATGCGACGAGTAGCAGCAGACGTGGTGCACGAGATTAGCACGCGTACTTTTGAGTCCTTGATCGCTCTGGACATCGAGATCAGTTCGCCCATAGTGACAATCCCTCGCAACTCGTTTGACCACCGCGTCGTCGAAGCCCACCTGGGCCGCACCACCGTGTCCAATCAGATCCTCTTCTTGCAGCAGGGTCAGATTCCGGACGGCGTCTCTCATGCCGTATACCATCACGAGTCTACTTCCTTGGGCATCGTGGAGCGGCTGCACATTCAAGTTTCCAATATGTGCTTTGAAAGCGCCGAGCGACAGATTGAGCCGCCTGCCTGGATGCAAGGCCTCCAGGACAGCCGCCGAGGCTCCATGTTGCACCCTCTCCGCTCGAGCAACCTCGACGACGAAGAAGACATGAGCTCAGGTGATGACTACTCAGACGCGGGCGAGTTCCCGTTGCTCACGGCGCCTGCCGAGGATGATCAACTCCGTCTTGTAAATCGCCAGACCATTGTGGACAATTGTCAGTTTGACATTGACTTTGACCGCAATATGACCCTCGAGCGCCGTGACATCCCAGATATCCGAATCAATGTTCATGTCACTGACGTGCAAGTCCAGGTATACACGCATGATGCTTCCTTTGATTTCTTCGAGTAGGGGCGGTGCTGTGCCTTCCGCCGCATGGTTGCGCTTTCGTCCCCTGAATTTTCTCACTTATTTTGTTTTCATGCGGTCTTGCTTTCACGTGCAGATCAACAAGTCTCAGTTTGACCTCATCCTTGGGTTTTTGAGTGAAAACTTTGGCTGCGAGGTTGAGCTTCTGGCTACTCAGGTGAGCTCAAGGGCCATGTTGCCGGAAGCTTGCCGCGCCTCGCCGTAAGACGACGCAATTTCAACTGTTTGCACTTTGCCCGCGTTCTTGCGCTTTTACAGGACTGGCTTGAGCTGGAATACGGCAAGGGTCTCAAATCTGAGCGTCAACAAAGCGAGGCTGAGGAGGAGCCGGCGAGTCCCGTCTCAGCCGGCTCGGCTGTTGATCTGGACAGCGTTGGAGGCTCAGCAGAGAGTGCAGCAAACGCGTCCTCTTTGCAGTTTTTCGATGGGCCGCGCTGGATGGGCATGTTGTTTGGGTTCTCCCTGAACAACGTCGGCTTGACCTTGCTGGATAACTGGGCCACGGAAACACCGAATCCGCTTGGGCGCTTTGAGCTCATCCACTCGGATCTCGTCTTTTCAAGCATGACGGATGGCACGCCCCGGGATCTGGGCTCGCAATTGGAGCTGAGCTGCCTGGCCGTTGAAATATACGATTGCCGTCCTCAGCAGGGGCGAGCAGGTTGTTACAAGCAGGTTTTGGCCATTGCCAAAGGGGCAGAGGGTCACGACCCAAGCCAGACGCGCCGCTTGCACGTGACGTGCCGTTTGCAACCAACCCGAGCCGAAGTTTCCGTAGTGTTAAACGAGGTGCGCGTTCTGTTGTTGCCCCAGTGGCTCGTACAGGTCTCGCAATTTGCAGCCAGCCGGCCGACTAGCGGCTTTCAGGAGCTTTACGCCCGACACAAAGACCGCCTTCGTGGGCGGTTTGCGGTGCCGCAACCCGTCAATCGAGGTTCTGCCACCGCCCTAGCTGATATGCACGGGGAGCAGCAAACAATGCTCTTCCGATGCACCATTACACAAGCAGAGTTTATTCTCGTGAACAATATCATGGACCCAAGAAGCGATGTCCTTGTGCTGCGATTCTGCCAGAACGCTCGAATCGAATCGAGCGAACTGCCCGGATTTCGCGCTGATCAGGCCGCAAAAAATAAGCGACTGCGACGCGAGGAACAAGTCTTTCGGACCCTGCGCGCTGAGCTCAATCTCCAGGTTAGTCATTGCCCTGGTTCCAGCACGCGTGCAAACGCTTGTGATTGACTCGAAAGCACTGCTTCTTGTTTGCATCGTATGACAATAGAACTTTGAAATCTTTTCCTGTCGCTACGATCGGATGAGCGAGACAGCGCTGGCCATAGTTGATCCCACCCACGTCACGGCATCTCTGTTCCGCAAATCCTTCTTGCGCTACGGTGACATGACCGATCGCTTTCAGATTGAGGTGCGCAGACACAACTCTGGTTTCGAGATACACTTATCTCTTGCCGCTAGGCGTCTCGCCGCGACTCACCCCATCTTTTCGCGGACACTGGTATGTGCAGGTGGATATTGAAAACTCAGACCATCGGGCCGGAGGCGGACACTTGGTGGCCCGCTTGTCGTACAATGACTTGGCTCTTCTCCTGAGCATTCTGAAACAGTTTTCAGACGAAGCAACTGCAAGCCTGGCGAAGCTCAACAAGCACCCCATGCATGATCGCAGTGCTGCTCGCCACCGCCGATTCCAAGCCGACTTGCAGAAGTTGCAGTATCTCGAAGAAGATCTGACGCAGTGCTTGGAGGCGCTGACAGAAGCGGGCTCCTACGAAGCCGCTGCCTTCCAACTCTGTCAACGAAATAGTGAATCCAGCACAGAACAAGAGAATCCACTGTACGTATTCGCCCAGCCCTGCTAGATGCATCCTGGCTTGGATGAAAGGGAAAAAAAATAAGAAATACCTTTCCTTTTATACCCTCAATTTGCAACTTGAAACCCTGCTTTTGCCTTTGAATGCCACCGGCTCTGCCTTGGTGTGCAGGCTTGGACCCTCGAGTGATTTTACCTTTCTACAAGGTAGCATCGGGCTATCCTCCGCCGTCTTTGGGAGCGGACGCCTTGGTCGGCCAGTGGCCGCAACAGATCTTCTTCGACTGGGTGCTGGAAGCGCCAAGTTTGGAACAAAGTTTGTGTGCCACATTCTTTCATGCTAAATTCAAGTCACCCTTTGGAGACTTGCCGCACTGTCTCATGGCCCCGCTGTGCTCTGCCTGTGGAACCCGACGTATGGCTTAGGTATGCCAAGCTGGAGCGATGGCTGCAGGCCAAGCAACAGCTGTCGGCTGAGCTCAAGGCCAAGCTGGAAAGCTGTGACCCCGATGAGGTGCTTCCGGTTGAGTTTGCCCAGCTGCAGGGCCTGTACAACATGTGCCAAGAAGCCATTGCCGACATTCAAAAGCAATTTGAACAGGTGGAGAATGAGGCTGCCATTCTGATGGCCAAGGTAGAAGAACAGCGTGCGCAGAGCACAAACTCCTCTTTTGCATCCAAGCTTCGCTACCTAGCACGCCTGGGATTCGCCGAGGATGACTGTCTGCTTGCCCTCAAGGCTTGTCGAGAAAATGTGGAAGCCAGCACTGCGTGGCTCTTCCTCAACGCGCCACGCCGGCACATCGAAATCACGCGGCACTTGGAGGTGCCCACCGAACCAAAGAGTCAGTTTGATGAAGCTCTACGGCAAAGTGTGATCTTGTCTGATAGCTCTATAGCCGTTGCACTGCGGCGCTCTAAAAACGGGCCCCAAGGCTCGGAGGACGATGATGGTGACGTGGATTTGGATATTGATGATTCTGTGAGTAAGAACGGTGCCAAGCCTGGGCCGGGTGCTATTCATGCCCGTAGTGGCAGTGTGCCCTTGATTTCTTCAACTACCAATACCGAGCCGGCTTTGGCTGTGGGCGGGCCTCGTCCGGTGTCACCAGCGGAGCCAGCGGAAAACCACGAACTTGTCTCTGAAGAGAAGGGTTGTAAAACAGACATGAGCTTGCGCGCCCGCACCGGGCTGCTGTGCTTTATGTTGATTGACGACTATCGTGGCCGGGACGTGCCTCTGTTTGAATTGCGCTCGACAAGCAACAGCATTGACTTGCAGTCCATCAACATCCCGGAGGTTCACACCGGCATGACCGCGACCTGCCAAGCAGCTTTGCAGTTGAACCATTATAACCCTGATCAATCGCGATGGGAGCCCGTTCTCGAGTCTTGGCCCATTCTGGTCAAGGTGGTGTATACCGCCGAGCCCGAGCATGAACCCGTGGCAGAAGCAAATTTGTTGGCCGAGGAGAGCATGGATTTGACCGTAACGCCAGGTCTGGTGCACACGGTGCAATCTGCGCTTGCCAGCATTTCCGAGGTGCGTGTCCTTTTATGCTTAATTTACACGGCGCTCTCGCCCGCTCGTCTTCAGCTCATTTTTTTTTTTTTTGTTTTTTTTTTTTTTGTTTCCGTTGTTGGGGTGTCCCGTTGCCTATTTCCGATACAGGCATACTCCAATGAATTTCGGTTTGAGCGAACACCGTTCACCCCTTATCGCATCATCAATCAAACGGGTTTGGAGGTCAAAGTCAAGCCATTCTTCGGCCCCGGCTTGGAGGCCCCCACTGAAGTGCTCTTGGATGGCGTTGTGAAGGTGCGAGCGTGCCGTGACCGGTGATGGGTCCTTGCGTCCTGCAGGGCTCATGTCATACCCTGATTTGCATCATGTGCTGCTTCTTGCCATCTTGACTTAAAACTCTTTTTTTCCAACTCGGTTGCAACTATAGGATATCACGTTTGATATTGTGGGCCGTGATCAGTTCCTGTCACCTATCAACTCTATTCATAAGCTCGGCATCACCTTGGATGGTTTCAAACCACTGGCTGCGCCTGTGGCCATCCATCGAGCGGGTACATTCGTGCACCTCCTGCATGACACAACTCAGTCGCGCCCGCGGACGCAGATCTACGTGGTCATTGATGTTGTGGATGGACGAAAGCACATTACGATCCGCTCGGGCTTGCTTGTGACCAACAAGACGAGTGTGCCGCTCGAGCTGGCCCTGGTACAGCCCGTTGGTCCAAAACTCGTTCTGCCACCACTTGAGCCTGATCAAGTGTGTGCCGTGCCCGTACCCTACACATCGGCAAACATTCAAGTGCGACCCCATGCATGGGGCTGTGACTGGTCGACTACGAGCATTTCCTGGCTCAACTATGCCCGACTCACGGATATGACGAGCGAGCGCCTGGTCTGCCATCCAATCACAGGTGGCGAGGAAGAGTCAGACAAGGACCCTTTTCACGTGTGCTGTGCCATTTCGCGCGACACATCACCCATTGCCCAGCGTCACCTGCCATCGCACGTATTGACCTTTTCGCCACCCTTGGTCATCCGAAACTGTCTGCCGTTGGCGGTACACTTTGCCATTCCCGACAGCACTGTTACGGGAGAAATTGCCAGTGGCGCCGCCATGGGCCTGTGGCAGATTAACTTGGCGGTCAGTGCAGCGTTGATGTAGTGGTGTTTCACGTCTTGAGTTTTGGTCATGTTTTGCCGTCCTTTGAAAACGACCCTTGCCCCTGTCCCTCCCCCACTTTCCCTTGTGTGGTGGCACGGCCCATGAGACTTGTTGACGAGTTTGACCTCATTGGGTTGGTATGATATTTGCTTCTGCAGCACAACGTGAGCCTTCGCGTTCAGATCCCACATTTCTCCGCGTCGAACGCGGCGCTCATTCATGCCCCTGGCAAGACGTCGGAGTTGGATGCGCGCCTTATTCTCACCGACCGGAATGGGCGGTAAGCTCGACACTGGAATGAATTTTTGAGAGTCATCGCTGCTCCGCGCATCGCGTGGATATCATTATTTTTCATTCTCTTTTATTATCGATGCCATTGTCGTCGACGATTCTTTGTTTGCATTCAGACGTCTGCCAGTCAACCTGGACATACAAACCTTGGCAGGCGGTAGCCGCGCACGAGTTTTGAGCCTTTATGTCGATTACTGGCTCATCAACAAGACGGGCTTGCCTTTGGTTGTCTTCTCAAACTGTTTCCATCAACTTTTGCCCGCGACAGATGAGGGAGATCACGAGGTTTGTTGTTTCGCCAGTCGCTTGTCATGTAGCATCATGCGGCCCATGGCTTGGCTGATGATGGCGCAATGCGGCTTGCACAATTGTGCTAGGCTTTGAGGACTGGTGCAGCGCGCATGCTATCGAAGCCTCCGGGCATGCCGGCCGCATCGATTCGCATCAAGCTCGCTGACGGCCACGGCTATTGCCCTTGGGTACCCATCGAAAGCCCTGGATCTTTTCAGACGGTTGCGTTGTCGTCCAATGCTCGTGACACGAAGCGGGAGGCCGCTTACGTGGGTGTCGAGGTTAAAGCAGCTACGGGCAGCTTTTATCGAACCAAGATTGTGACGCTGATCCCGTGGTACAATCTGAAAAACATGACTGATGCGCCGCTGTTAGCCTGTCAGGTGCCATCAAACTCGCGCAGTCGTTTTGTCGAGCTACCTTGCGGAGAAATGCGCGCCTTCCATTGGGAGCAGCTGCGCGTCGATAGCCTACTAACGGTGTGCCGACAGAGCGGCGGAGAACGATGGCACTGGAGCCCTGGGTTCTCCCTTGATGACATTGGGACCCGGCACTTGAAGCTTTACTCGGCTGACCGTCGCCGCATGAAGTTGGTGCGCGTGGACACGCGCATCGTGGGGGCAGGCCGAGAAATCATCTTCAGCGACGCCGACGCCACCCCACCATTTGTCATTTGCAATGACAGCAACGTGCCTGTGGAGTATCGCCAGCAAAGCTGCCAGTCCACCTACACAGTGCTTCCTGGTGCAACAGAGCGTTTTGCTTGGGATGATCTGAGTGCCGTGCGTCGAATGCGTAACAGTTTGCCTCAATTTGCGCAGACTGGAGGGTGCTTTCTCACAGCCTGTCGTGTGCCTTCCGCTCGTAGAAAACTTTGAGGCTGGAGCTGCGTGCGATGGGTGGCCGGCCGAGCCGCTTTGTAGCCTGCGACATCCAAAGAGTTGGAGATAGTGCGCAGCTGCACTATACGCAAGATTTACGCATTGTCGGGCCCTCCGGCTTAGTCGTCACGGCCGAGGTTGTGGGCGTGCGTGATCGGGAGCCCCCCTTTCTCAAAGCCTGTCTCAATGCCGTGGACGAAAATGACCTGCACCAGCTCTGGCGCTGGCACGGCAAGCAGTTGATCAACAAAGCGGGGTACTTCCTCGAAGCCACGCGCATCGGCATCTCCAGTTCGCAGGTATGTATGATGGCTTGTTTTATGGGCATCATCAACGGTTTAGGCAGCAGGGAACCAGGCTTTCTGACTGACAGGTGGGCATGAGTTGCAGGTTCGATTGCGGCAAGCTTCAACGCCCAACGTGTCAGACGTGAGCGAGTGGCGAGTGCAAGAAGGTCGCTTGGCGTGCAATCGTCAGGTCGAGCTGAGTTCCAACACGCAGATGGAGGTAAGTTTACGATCGATGCGGCAGCAAGCGTGCGGCGCGGCGTCGTTTATCTCAAGTTGGCAATGTGTGTGTCCCATGGCCACCTCGGCCCGGGCGCGTGTTCGTGCACTTAGGGTCGACCATACGCACTGGAGGCGTCTTTTGATGAAAGCACAGGCCCACAGGCCGGTACCTACCTGATTGTCAACACTTCAGCCACATTGCGGCCTCCGAAGAACCAACAATTTGCCCTCAGTCCATTCCCCGCTGGTAGTGGCGCGGTGGACGTCGTCGTGCGCGCCCAGGGCCAGTGCCGTATGATCAACCTGACCGACGCGCTGGAAGGACGCCACGACGGTATGATTTGCTCCACGGCACTACCCACATGCAGCCGTGGCCGATACTGCCGCTGGCTGCTGTTGCATGTGCATTCTTCAGAGCCACGACTCACTTCCTGACGGGGTTCTTCACAGACGCAGAGATGGCCGAGACAAGCAATTCCGGCAAGATGATGGCCAAGGGCTCTCTCAACTTGAAAGGTGGTATCGGACTCTCTTTGGTCAGCAGCGCCAAACAAGAAATCTTGTACATTTCTAGCCGTGATGTGGCTTTGGAAGGTGCCAACAAAGGCGAGATCAGCACCTTGGACTTGGCCGTAGGCCAGCTCCAGATTGACAATCAGCTGTCCTACAACACTCGCTACCCTGTCATGCTGCAGCGGATCAATACGTATGTCGGGCAAGGCTGTTGAGCTTGTGCTTGTCAAAAGTTATGCTTTCTGCAGCAAAATTTAGTGCACCAAGATGCCTGGGTTCTGCAACTGACTGGGACATGGCTTGCAATCATTCTGCTCTGGCATAGGCCCAGTCGCCAAGGACCGAGAGGGCCACTCTTGCGTATGCACACGGAGCTGGTGATTGATCCAGCGAGCAATACGACGATTGTTCGACAGCTTGTGGTGCGTGTTTGCGAGTCAAATCACAAACACTCAGACCCAGAACATAAAAGCCTCCTAACCGGAACATTTGCTGCGTAGATCAAGCCTAACAGTCTCCGCCTAGCTGTTGAGGACACCCTTATTTTTGCACTTGGCGAGTTTGTGAATGACCTTAATCCGAGCCTGGCGCCTTTGTTTGAGATTCCAGAAAACAGCTTGTTTTACGCTGATTCACAGCGCGATCTGAGCGAAAGTATGCAACACCAGCTGGAGGCGAACCATCTGTGCGTATGCCTCGTATTCGCCACATGTTGCAACCAACCTACCCAAGTTTGTGATGGAACCCTCACGTCCACCAATCTGTGTAGTGCCCGCCATGACGGCAATCTCTTTTTCGAGTCGGTTTTGATCGAGACCTTCAAGGTACGTTCCTCTTGCGGTGGACATCAACGTGGCTTTGCATGATGCTTTAAAGTGTGAAAAGGGTTGGTCCGTCTCAACCGTCTTCCCACTCTCTTTGTTGCAGCTCGAATTGACGCTCAAGAACATGTCAAGGCCGACGGGATTCAAGCTGTTCACCGAGGTGAGCATCTCTGATTGAGCGTGGACGTTTGAGCTTCTGTGCATATACTGCTCGCTATGCTTGTTTGCTTGTTTGCATGTTTGGTTTCCAGCAGCAGCACTGTTGTGCCATGCGTTTCCCGCCTAACGACCGCTTGAAATGGTTTGGGGGGTCATGTTTTTCCATCAGATCTTCAAGATGCTGCTGCTGAGCATTGATGAATGTCACTTTGACATGTCCAAGTTCGAGCTGCATCTGCCATTTGTCACTGCAGATATTCTTGGCGAGGGCCTACAGACCCACTACCGCCAGTTGTTCGTGCAGCAGTGGTATCGGGTACGTAATCGTTGACATCCTGCGCTCTTTCATGTTCAGCACTCACCACAGGTCGTCGTGCCCATAGGGAGCTTTGTCGCTCACCTTATTGGGCACACCAACGGTAGTTGTTGGCTCTCTATATGAGGGTGTGCGGTACGTTCCTTTTGCTCAGCACTGCAGCTGATCTTTCAAAGGGACTGTCCCTGGCGATGCCATGTAGTGTCACTGGAGCATAGACTCGTGAACCCACACTGGAGCATAGACTCGTGAACCCATGCTGCCTCTGACATTGGGGTGGTCTTCGATTGCACACAGGGCCATGTTGGACGACGTGACGACGAACCAAGACGTGATTGGCGGTGGCTTGGTACGTCGCCTGATGCATGCCATGCCTGCTCGCGGGTGAGTCTTTGCAGTTGATCTCACCCGGGCATTTCGCAGAACCTGTTGTCACACGTCTCTTCGGGTGTGGCCTACTCAACCTCAAAGTTTACGCAACTGATGGGCGACCAGTTGACACGTGCCTCCTTTGATTCCGAGTTTGTACACGAGCGCGATCGTGCCATTGCGGCAGCCCGCGACCAGGGCCACCTTGCGACGGGCCTGGGTAACTTTGGTTATTCTCTCGTGTCAGCTGTCGAAGGTGGGTGACCTGGCCTCTATTTTGCATCGGCTGGGCATGTTTGAGAGCCAGGTGCTCAGTTTGTTGTGGTATGCTACAATAGGCGTCGTGTCGCATCCGGCCAAGGGCCTCAAGAAGGGTGGCGCCGTTGGGCTCGTGAAAGGCCTTTTCAAGGGTTTGTAGCGTTCACACGGCAGAGAACATGGTTGAAGTGCATCGCCTTTCGTAGGGTTGATGGCAACCTTTTCATGTGTGCCAGGTGCTGCTGGAGTGCTGACGAAGCCTGCTTCGGGTGTCATGGATCTCGTGTCGGAAACCGCGGCTGCCATGAGGTTAGCCATTCCAATTTGCGCACGGCTCGGAAAGGAGCGAAGAGAAATTTTGTTTGGTTTGTTTGTTTGGACTATATGGTATGTTCCGCTCTGTCATTGTTAACAGTATCGGCAATGCGTAGTGGGTCGCGTGGGGCGTCGCAGCGAATGCGCCTCCCTCGGGCCATTGGACCAGACGAGGTTGTTCGACCATACAACATTGATGCGGCCCGGGGCCAATCACAGCTGCGCGTGCTGTTGGCGCGGCCATCGGTACGATTGCCTGCTGTCTGCATGTGAAAACGAAACCCGAGGAGTGAAGACGGTCTGTAATTATTTCTCAATCTCACGCATTTGTGTTGTGGGCAGGAGGAACGATTTGTGCATCGCATGAAGCTGGGGGTGCATTTGCCCAGCGTGATCATCACAAGTGAACGGGTGATTGGGCTGAACGAGCTCCCGGGCCGAGCGACAATCAGCTTTGAGCTTTGGTTCCGTGGCGTGCACAAGTACGCGTTTTTCGTTGACATCAGTTGTGTGCACGCTTGTCAAAGCCCTTGGTCCACGTTGGTTCATGCGCTCGTGTGTGTGGCTATGCAATGTCCCTTGATTTAGATTTGATATTGTGCAAGGCACCTTGCCCAACAGCGTGCACAAGGACCAAGTTTATGTAGACTTTTGGGTGTCGGCCGCGGTATGCTGTCCTGACCTGCTCGTGGGCAGTCGAGAACCTAAACAAATCCTCATCGGTCTCCGGTTTGCATCTGACGCGCCAATTGTACTTACTTCCTGCTTGGTGTTGCAGATGTTGCGCCACACCATAAAGCAACTGGAGATGCAAGCCACCGAGGCTTTGAAACTGGACTACGATGTTCTTCACGATGGACCTCGCGGTCGCATGAGATTTGCTCAACCATGTGATACACTAGAGGTATGCTTGTGGATCGTACTTGGCAACCTACCTTGCTTTATTTATTTATTTATTTATTTATTTTTTCTTCGCGTGTGTGGTTGGCCATGGTTCACTCTTCTCGCACTGGGCGCTGCAGATTGCAACCGAGTTTAAAAACCAGTTGCGATTCGCGATCGACTGCTTTGAGGAAGCCGAGCATCGGATCCTTCATTCGCACGATCGATTGGTGTATTTGTAAGCTAGAAGAGAAAAGAAGCAGCTTTAAAAGAAAATGAAAACCGGAATGCGATTCGCTACAAATTTAGGCCTCCTATCATGTCAGCATCATCACCTCCTTTCTCTTCTTCTTCTTCTTCTTCTTCTTTTGCTAAGTCACATGAGCAGACCTCGGGCCGACAAGCGAACAGATACGCATGAAAAGGGAGATCTGTGGGCATCTGCAAGGACAGCTGCTATCATCATGTAGATCAATTCCGAATGGCAGTTGGAAACTGACTTTGCCATGGAAACAGGCAGACGGGGTCTTGATCACACGCGATAAAACTTCGCGTATCTTTTGTCTGGGGTGTTTGTTGGTCGATACATTCCAACAATTCCAAACTAATGGAGAAGAGCCTAGGCGCGAATGTGTCCTTGCAAAGGGCGCGACACGGGTGGACCATGACCAGTCGAAATGGTTCAGCGGGCACATGAATGCTTTCATGAACAGATTGGGACCAGCCGGGCAAGGGAGCGGTGACGTGGAACTCGAAAGAGTGCACACTTAAGTTCAGACAGCAAAATCAAGCGAAGCATCCTTGGTCAAACAACCAAGGGCCTTTACGAGAGGGTGCTGAGAACAGGAAGTGAGCGGGGAAGGACAAAAAAAATGAAACAAACCAAAGAGGGAAACAAGAATGTGAACAAAATGAAGAGCCCAAAGGATGCGAGCATGGCTTTGGGTGGGAAACCGCTTAGTCAAAAGTGTAGGCCTCTTGCTTCTTCGGCTTTCCACAGAGCTCATCCTTGCATTGGCGCGTCAACATCTAACGACCAAGCCACAATTATGGAAGAATGGGGCAATGAATGTCATGGACAAGTTGGCAAGCAAGATTGCAGGGCTCGGCAAATCTGGCAGACGAGGGGATGTAGGACAAGAAATATATCCCTACCAGGCCTGCAATCGCGGCAGAGGCCATCAGCATCCAAAAGACGTCGTCCCAGCTCTGCCATGCAGTCCGTCAGTGCGACGCGAAGAGTGAGGAAGTGAACAAACAACAATCAATAGCAACAGTAGCAGCAGTCACAACAACAATAAATCAGGACGAAATAGGCAACGCAGTGACAGAACCTCAAGGAAGGGTAAGCACAGCAAAAAGACATCATACCTTGATGGAACCAGCAAGATAAGGGCCAATGGCCGCACCTGAGGCAAAGATCGGTTCACACAGCAAGTGATAAATACTGATGCAATCACCAGCCCTAGAGTTTGCATACCAACACACTGACCGATGGAGCCGGTGCCATCAATAATTGCCGTGACCGTGGCCAGAGCCTTTGGATTACCGCGCAGAGTTTCATGGGTGCCCTACATTGATACAGTCACGAGATTATGTGCCGAGGAACTTGCTGTGCCAAATTGCAGGAAAAATTAGGTCTGGCCAAATGACTGGCAGGTTTCTCGTACCAAGTCAGCAGAGACGGCAGTGGTGATCAGAGCGTATGGAGCGTTCACGATGGCACCCGTGATCAGAAGGAGAAAGATGTTGATGCTCGTCGAGTCTTTGGAATAGGTGTGATAAATGAAGAGCTACGGCCAAGCATCAGTCATGCACGTTGAGACAGGGGGCTTGAAGGTAGGGGTGTTGATGAGCCGTGTATGAAGGACGAGCAAGCATGTTGGGGGCTGAGCGAACCATTGGTACAGCGATGTAAAGAAAAAAGGCGTTGATAAGAGCGGGCTTGCGAAGGCGATCGCTCAAGAAGCCGGCCAGGATACCGCCTATGAGGGTCAGCCAGGACAGGGGGCGCATGAGGGACGAGTGAAAGCAAGAAGCGAATGAGGTTCAAAAGGGTAAAGGGGCGGGGGGACCTAAGCCACTCTACGACACGTACCGGCAATGCCTCCAACATCAAAGAGAGTGGAGAGATTGGCACTTTCGGAATCACTGAGCGTGTGGCCGCCAATTTCTGCGAGCAGAGGAGGTGGGGTGTTACATGACGCGAGCTAGCAGCATGTTGCTCAAACAGGGCACATGACATTGCAGCAACAACTGACTCGTGTGCTGCACGTAGTATGGCAGCCAGTACATGAAGGTATACGCCACCAGCTTGCAGAAAAAGAGGCAGAGGGAAAACGAGATGACGCCCTGTGTGATGGGTCGTGCGAGGAAGAAGGATGATTAGCCGGGCCGAGTCGGTTCACAAAACATCGCGGGATCACCTCGCCAAGAGCAAGGGCCGCTTGCGCGGGCATGGTGGTGTTTCGGGTCAGGTCAGGTCACGTACGGGAATGAAAAGGGCCTTCCAGAAGGATACGGCTTGGTGCTGGACCGGCACGTCACCAGCCACGTTGAGAAGAGTGGTCTTTTCCGTATCCTCCTAACAATGAGTGACGCCGGGCCATTATACAGAGCGTGAGACGTTGCAAAAGGCGCGCGGGTCATGGGCTGAGCAGAGTGCCTTTTCCTGACCTCGGCGGAGACGGGATCGGGAAGATCCAGGTCTTGAGGGACTGTGAAGGCGCCCGGTGGTGAGGCGAGCGTGGGAACAGCAGATTGATGGGAACAGCAGATTGATACCGGGGTTGGCGGGGCGAGACTGGACGTACAAACGATGAGGAAAAAGTACATGATGATACCCAAGCCGGCGATGATGATGCCGGGTACAATGAAAGCCCAACCCCAACCCCAGCCAAGAACGGCCGCAGGAATCAAGGCACCTGGGTCCAGCAAAGAGCGCGAGCACGGTTGGTGGGGCAAGTGACAGGGTTATGGCATGAGCACAGGATCTGGTCGATGGTCTTCGGCTGGAGCTGAATGGCTGTCAGCTGGGGAAAAACGCACCCAAAATGTTGCCCACAGAGGTGTGGCTGTTCCAGATGCCCATGACGAGACCGCGCCTGACAACAAACAGGATCAAATCAATGCCAATGGATATTAGTGTATACTGGTCCTAACCCAGCACCTCTCTCGCTCGGTGAGCCGTGATGCTTACTTTCCCCGAGGAAACCATTTGCCCACGACGGAGACCACAGAGGGCCAGCCAGTTGCCTATGGCAGGGAGGTAAGGATGGCAGGCCGCTGTGAGGCAGACGCACGAGGGCAGACGTGCAAGTGTGCGAAACGGATCACGGGGTAGGCGCGGCGAGAGTACCTGGTAGAGGCCGGTGACGGCCTGCACAAAGAGGAAATACCAGAGATCATGAATCTCCCAGAAATTAGCGAGGCCCATCACGCCCATCAGGATACCAATGGCTAGCGGCGGAAAAAAAAAAAAAAAAGAGCAAGCGCACGCAAGGGACGGGTCAGTGCGTCGAGATGTACTTCTTTCGCAACGGCGGACAAGGAAATTGATGGCGCAGGTGGCAAAAGGGACAAGAGCAGAGACAGACAGGCTCTTACTAATCATGCTGCCGCTCAGGAAAATGCGCAGGTTGGAGCGATCGGCCACAGAGCCGCTGAAGAACATGCCGACGGCGTAGGCAAAGAGAAAGGTGGTATCCAGGAGGCCCAGAAGGGCCTTGCCCTCATTGCGGGCGCCGTCAGCATCAGGCTCACCCTTGTCTGTGAGGATGGGGTCGATGCCAAACCAAAGCCACGTGAGAGGGCGGGCTAGAGCCCTGCGTGGTGCGAAGTATTGCTAAGCGCCGGCTTACTGAAGGGGTACCAGCCCGAGTTGATGTTGTCCCAGTCATCATCCACCTGGTACGGCCGAGCCCAAAATTACCGTCCAGCCAGGGGCACGGGAAGGGTGGGGGTTGAGGACACCACTTGGAAGCAGGAGATGAGAGAACGAGGCTGGTAGCTGAGCACATCACGCCTACCTTGGGATTGAGGGTGCTTTTCACAACGCTGGTGACCTTGCGGGTGAGATGGTAGCTCATGTAGGTCAAAAAGGTGAGCAGCAAGACCATCAACTACATGGGTGGCGCGTGGGACCAAGAGCCGGTGATCAATGACCGGAACCATGCGAAGGAGCCCAGCAGCAAGAGCGCCCTGGCAAGGGAAAATGGCCGACGGTCGAGGGAGCGCTCGTGAGCCGAGTCGAGCCGGACCTGGTATTTTCGCAAGCGAGTGGTCGGCTGGGATTTGGTGCCGCAGGCCTCGATGGCCTTGATGCCCAATGGCACGTCGGCGCCGGAGTGAATCATGGCACCAGGTTGATGCTCAAAAGGAAACGACCAGACGCTGCCAAGGGTGCAATCGGCTGCCCTTCCTATGCACATGCCATCACATGGGCGGAGCGACCTATGTGAGCCATGATGTTGATGATGGAAGGACAAGAGGGGACTCTCCACACAGCGCACAAGGCAGCCCATAGCCCAGAGCATACAGCGCGCAGCGCGACGACAAGGAAGACCCATGGCAAGCACAAGCACAGGCGCAGGCGCAGGCGCAGGGCGAAGGGACGCCTCCCCGGGGCAGCGCGCGCGCACGTTGGTCTGCTCAGATCGCACACACACACACACTTTCTCTCTCTTTAGAGAAAATAGGGGAGAGGGCTGATGGGTAGAGGGCTGGGTTGAGAGATGCGGTGATTGGTGAGTGGAACTGGAGAAGAAACAAAGGGAGGTGTAAAGGGTGAGCAGAGAGAGCGCGCGGTGGAGGCAGGGTTCAGAGGTGGAGCTCGGGGCACATGTAAGGAGCTATGACATGTAAACCGCTGACAAATTCGACAAATTATCACTTGGTAGCAGATGGACAAGATCTTGTGTTTTAGATTGGAGGAGACTGGCAACGTTGGCGGAGACCGGGGAGTTCCCAGTCTCCCACAAGACTGGCGTCTGGTCTCCGATCAGACTCAGATCTGCATCCGGTCGTTCAGGTGTGGTCTTTGCAAGGGCAATTCCATTTGGGTGTAGCAGACAGGTGTGGTGACGCATCAAGGACGCTGGGGCAGAACACAGCAGTCCCACAATACCCACAACCACTCGTAACCACTCAACACACATTCTGCGTCAAGCCACCGGTCTTCCATAGGTAGAGTCACCGCTCCCCCATACCCCATAGGTAGCAGTACGATCGTTCGGAAATCCAACACCATTTGTTACATCAATCATATCGTGTGGTGTGTGAGGGACGCTTGATGACGTGACTTCGTCCAAACCCCTTACCACACCCCCACACTCCTACAACGTTGCATTGACCATACCCCAGATGCCCTTCCTACATGCCATCTAACCCGTTTTACCTCTAGCCTCTGCCCAACCCCCCTCATCCGACCCCTCTCTCTGAACCCCCCTTAAAACCAACCACCACCCCACACCCCAGCACCACCCCCTCACCCCCACCTCTACCCCTTCACCCCCCTTCACCCCCCTCCCCTGCTACGCACCCACTCGACCCATACCCTAACCCCGCCATCATCATCCTTCAACCCGACCCGACCCGACACGACAACTGGCTTTCGGCTGGCGGCTGGCTTCTGCTGCTGACGGCTGCTGCTGGCGACCTGTTGGTCCCGTGCCGGCCGGTGCGGTCATATCCTTTCCGCTCTGAAGCTACAGCTTGTTGGTCCGCTGTCCCTTGTTGCCCGTCCGCCAACCAGTGCCAGAGAGCCCTTTTTTTTTTCTTTCTCTCTCTCTCTCTTTTTCTGCTTCCAGTCACTTTGTTATCATTGTCTGTCTGTCTGTCTGTCTGTCTCCCTCGGAGATTCCAGCGGGCAGAGGATACCGTTGTCGGCAGTCATCTGCCATCATTCATCTGCTGCTGGGCTCGAGCGAGCAGGTGGCGGCGGTGTGTCCGGTTGCAGGTCGTTGTACGTGCGCATGGCCGACCATAAATTAGAACCCGGGGTTTGCTAGACGCGTCCACGCGCACTTTTTGATTTTGAACCCCGACGACGTCGGTCGCACTCCATGGCGGCTCGCTCCGAGATGGCGCTTGCGGCCCCGGCCGAGTTGAACCCGCGCTCTGACGGGGATGGCAATCTTGATTTCACCAATAAAAGCCATGACGAGGATCATATGCCATGCCCCACGCGCCGCTCATGCGACGCTGCGCATCACCATCAAAGCTCGCCCTCAGCCACGACCGGCCGCCGATCACGGCATCAGCGCCAGCGGCATGCTCCAATCAGCCACCGCTCCTCCCGGGCCTTTCAGTGTGAGCTGATGAACAGTCGCGATGCCTCCCCTGCCGCTCAGGAGGTCCTTGATGCGCTCAACCACGTTGCGACCACTGCTGCGCCCATCCCCACCCCCGCCTCGGCCCCCGCTTCCCCCTGTTCCCAAGCTCCTTGGCGAAGCCGCATGCACGATTCCGGTTGTGACCTCTCCTTTGAGCAGGAGGACAAGGACCCTGTCGAATCCCTGCGAGCCCCACCTCGCCTCAGCCTGCATCTGGACAACATGGAGGCTCCCCCTCCGGGCAGCCATCGCCGGACCAAATCCGAGCACCACCCCCTGGCCAAAGCTTCGCCATCCTCCTTTCTTGTTCAATGATGAAACGCTCTCGATACGCTTGCTCGTCCAGCCAGCCTCAACCCCCTTCCTCTTCCTCTTTCCCTCTTCAAGTCATTGCCGGTCAACGATGCTCCTTCCCAACCCCCTTCCCCCTTTTTTATGAACGACCCTATTGATCACTTTCAGAGACTCACCTGTTGGTGCTGATGATGGCTGCTTGGCGGCCCTGCCCAGTCCACAACCGACTTTTGCTTGCTTGTTGGTTTGTTGTTGTTCTTCTTCTTCTTGGTTTTTGGTTTTTAAATTTCTCTTCGCGTGACCCCTGATAATAGTCCTGTACCGGCAGCTTCCTGCCCTGTCCCTCCCTAACCGGGGGTTGTTGTCGTTGTTGTTTTTGGTTTTGTTCTTAGCCCCCCTTTTGTTGCCGTTTCGTGCGTCGTCACAGCGGCCTTTTGATAGCTTCTCTTTGTCTTTTACCCAGCCTGTTCCTTTTGTCTTCCTTGATTGATGATTGATGCCTAACAATATTCCTGCTGGTTCCTGTGATTGAGTGATTGATTGATTGATTGATTGAGGCCAGTCTACATCAAAAAGCCGAGGCGAGCACACTCAAATGTCTGCGCGCGTACCCCCGACCGACCACAGGTCTCGACGGTGACTGTGCCAAGTTTGCCAGAACCGATCCAGATGGGTGCTCAGCTGCGCGACATGAATTCCTCCTTCGCTCTTCTAAGTTTTACGTTTTGCACTTTTGGTCCGTGACGGACCACAACAAATTGACGTGGAATATACTCGAGACTCAAGCATTAATGTGTCGGTGAATACAACGCCGTTTATGCAGACACGGTCTCCTCTGCGTTGCTCTCTGCATTGTCCTCGTCACTGAGCGCAGAAGCGGCCTCAGCCTCACCCTTGCCCTCGTCCTCGCCACCGCTCTCGATCGAGGGCTCTGAGCTCACCGAACGCTTGCTCTTCCTCTTTTTCTTCTTCTCCTTGGGAGGTTGATAATCCTCGAGGCAGTAGAGGGGCGTCCAGCTTTCCCAAAAGCCCAGATCTTCATCATTCAGCCTGCAAAATCCAGCAAAACAATAGGGTGTTGCAAAAAAAGCCAAATGAGCGCCAAGCCCGCCCTGGCTCTGAGAAGGAATGGCCAGTCAGTGACCCTCGCCCGCACCTGGGAAAGAGCCAAAAGTCCTTGGTCTTGCCGGAGAGGTGAAACACGAGCATGTTCAGGGTAAACCGCACTATCAGGGAACAACATGTCACATGAACATGACATGGCATGAGTTGCTGAGGCAGACGAGTCCATCCATGGCTCTTCGATGCATGCGCAGACGTACCGAGTTCGAGACTAATGAGCAGGCCCAGGAGGCCAATGCCACCCCAGCTGACATATTGTGTACCCTCGCGAGCCCAGTTGGGCCACACGGGCATGGTCACAAAGGCGACGCCCGCCAAAACTGCACACCAGGCAGCAGAAATCAAGGAGCAGGTCAGCAAGGCCGAGGAGACAAGAGTTGATGAGAACATCTCCCACCAAGGATCAAAGGACAAAAACGTGCACGCGGTACACATACGAATGCCGCCCAGAATCAGCCAGGTCGAGAGGGGGGTAATGGAATACACCCAGAAGTACGGCACCATCTCATCTTGAAACTTGAACTGGACACTCGGGTGGTTGTCAATCTGTAAAAACTGCTTCTTCTGCGAGGGGTGCCCAAATTGCCACAAGAGGACAAGAAGAGCACGCGCACACCACGGAACCAACAACGTCAACAGGTCAGCCACGTACGAGCGGAATGCCACACCATGAGAGGCTGCCTGTGCCGTGCCGGATGCACGAGAGAGCGCGAGAGAGAGCGAGAGAAAGCGAGAAAGAGAGAGAGCGCGCGTGCGCAGGGCATGTCGTTTCATACAGACCTTGAGGTCGTTCTTTGCATTGGGGTCATCAACCAAGATAAAGCGCCCGCGCTTGATGTAGTCTACTTTGAGCAACCTGTTGGCAGACCATGAGGCAGGAACAAGCAAAGCGCTGTTTCTTGTAAATATGCACAGATAGGTATGAATTAACGTACAAGTGAGCGTAGTAAGACGCTCGGTTGCGATCTTCCACCAAGTCGCCGCAGTGCTCGAGCATGTTGTCCACCAATCGCCGTCCTAGAGAGAGCATACCGCAGCGCGCAACGCATCAGCAGGCACGGCCGCCCAGCGGTCCCGCACATGCACCAGTGGGCGGATGGCCCGGTCACGTCACGCGCACACATTGACGCACCGGAAAACACATCCACCTTGCCGGTACGCGGAATAGTCTTGACATGCGTCGGCATCTTATTTCTCAATCGCTTGCCCAACGCCTTGACCACCTTGCGATCCGACTCGTCCAATGCCGCCATGGCGGCGGCCGCTGGACCAGCTGGTGCCATGCTGCTCCTTTCCTCGAAAAAAAAAAAAAAAAGAGAGAGAGAGAGAGAGAGAGAGAGAGAGAGAGAGAGAGA